>NC_092711.1:15202461-15377461 GCF_047496885.1 Scyliorhinus torazame
ACTGGCACTTTAACAACCTGCTGCTGGAGGACGAGCGGTTCCTGGACTCGTTCTGCCGTTTCTGGGCCGGCTGGAGAAGGAAGCGGGGTGGCTTCCCCTCCTTGAGGCTACAGTGGGCTGTGGGCAAGGCCCAGAACCGTGCCGTCTGTCAGGGGTACACGGAGGGGTCTACGGCGGGGTGGAACTCCACGATCGCCAAATTGGCTGAGGAACTCCTCGATCTGGAGTCACGTCTCGCTCAGCCCGATGAGGCCCGGCCCTGGGGCTGGTGTACAGGGAGAAGAGGGGCGCACTGCGGGACCTGCAACTGGCCGGGTCCCGCGGCGCGTACGTGAGGTCGCGGATCCGTCGCCTAACGGACATGGACCGCGGCTCCCGCTTCTTCTACTCACTGGAAAGAGGACGCGGGGCCCGTCGGCAGGTTTCTACGCTGCTGGTCGACGACCGGCCCCTCGTCTCGGATCCGGAGGGGGTCAGGACCCTGATCAGGGATTTTTACTCCGACCTCTTCTCTCCGGATCCGTCCAGCGAGGACGCTTGCAGAGTTCTGTGGGAGGACCTGCCGCAGGTGGGCCCGGAGGGCGCCGGGAAGCTCGATAATGCCATCAACCTCCAAGAGTTGACCGGCCCCCTGGACAGCCTCTCACGGGGCAAATCCCCAGGGCTGGACGGGCTGACCGTGGAGTTCTTCAGGGCGTGCTGGGACGTCCTGGGGAGCGACTATGCGGGGGTCCTGGGGGAATGCATTGCGACCGGAGAGATGCCCCTTTCGTGGTGCAGGGCCGTCGTGACCTTGCTGCCCAAGAAGGGGGATCTCCGCCGACTTAAGACCTGGCGACTGGTCTCCCTCCTCAGCACGGACTGTAAAATCTTCGCCAAGGTGCTGTCTTTACGCCTTGGCCCCGAGCTGGACCACATGGTCCACCCTGACCAGTCCTACACAGTCCCGGACCGCACAATCTACGACAATATCCACCTGGTCCGGGACATTATCCATTTTACCCAGGGGACTGGTATGTCGAGCGCCTTCCTGTCTCTTGACCAGGAGAAGGCGTTCGACAGGGTGGGGCCCGGGGATTTGCTCGGGACTCTGCGAGCTGTCGGGTTCGGGTGGTATTTTGTCCCCCGGACCCGGTTACTGTCCGCCGCCTCGGAGAGTCTGATTAAGGTTAACGGGTCCCTGACGGCGCCCCTTCGCTTTGGGAGAGGAGTGCGTCAGGGCTGCCCCCTGTCCGGTCAACATTATTCCCTCTGCGTGGAGCCTTTCCTGTGCCTCCTGCGGAGGGGGTTCACGGGGCTGGTTCTGCGCGAGCCGGACGGGGGGGTGGTCCTCTCGGTGGACGCTGATGACGTGTTCCTCATGGTCACTGACCCCGGGGACCCCCGGAGGATGCGAGAGAGCCAAGCTGTCTACTCCGCGGCGTCCTCCGCACGGATCAACTGGGCCAAATGTTCCGGACTCCTGGTCGGTCCGTGGCAGGTGGACCCCCCTCCCGGAGGAGCTCGGGCCCTTCAGCTGGAGTCGGACCAACAGCCTCTACCTGGGAGTCCATCTTTGCCCGGCAGAGGGAGCCTGGCCGGCGAACGGGCAGGAGCTGGAGACCAAGGTCACCGCTGGCCTGGGACGCTGGACAGGACGGCTCCGAGTGCTGTCCCACAGGGGCCGAGTTCTCGTCATAAACCAGCTGATCGCCTCCATGCTGTGGTCCCGGCTGGTCACTGACTCCCCCCCCTGGCTTTGTCCCACCATCCAGAGAGCCCGGCTTCGGTTCCTCCGGGACAATCGACTGCACGGGGTCGCTGCGGAGGTCTGGAGTCTCCCGATGGCGGAGGGCGGTCAGGCGCTGGTGTGCCTCCGCACCCAGACTGCCACTTTCCACCCTCAGACTCTGCCGCGTTACCTGTACGCTGAGCCTCCTCCACGGTGGGGCCCTGGCGACGGGTTTCTCCCCCCAGGGGCTCGGCCTGAACTACGACGTGCAGCTCCTGTCTGGGGACCAGCAGGGTCTTCGGAACTCTCTGTTGGCGCTGCCCGTCTTGTACCAGGACCTCCTCAAAGTCTGGAACACGGTCTCCAGGCGCCGCAGCTCTCCCCCGTCAGGAGTGGCGGCTGTCGTAAGGGAGGCGCTGCTCAGGAATCCGCACCTCCGCCAATCTCCATTCGGGTGGCTGGCGGAGCGGAGGGCGGTGGGTGCCGTGGGAAGGGCTGGGTGGCGGAGGGCCGGGCTGTGGGTGCCGTGGGAAGGGCTGGGTGGCGGAGGGCCGGGCTGTGGGTGCCGTGGGAAGGGCTGGGTGGCGGAGGGCTGTGGGTGCCGTGGGAAGGGCTGGGTGGTGGAGGGCTGTGGGTGCCGTGGGAAGGGCTGGGTGGCGGAGGGCTGTGGGTGCCGTGGGAAGGGCTGGGTGGCGGAGGGCCGGGCTGTGGGTGCCGTGGGAAGGGCTGGGTGGCGGAGGGCCGGGCTGTGGGTGCCGTGGGAAGGGCTGGGTGGCGGAGGGCTGTGGGTGCCGTGGGCAGGGCTGGGTGGGGGAGGGCTGCGGGTGCCGTGGGAAGGGCTGGGTGGCGGAGGGCCGGGCTGTGGGTGCCGTGGGCAGGGCTGGGTGGGGGAGGGCTGTGGGTGCCGTGGGCAGGGCTGGGTGGCGGAGGGCTGTGGGTGCCGTGGGCAGGGCTGGGTGGGGGAGGGCTGTGGGTGCCGTGGGAAGGGCTGGGTGGCGGAGGGCCGGGCTGTGGGTGCCGTGGGAAGGGCTGGGTGGCGGAGGGCTGTGGGTGCCGTGGGAAGGGCTGGGTGGCGGAGGGCTGTGGGTGCCGTGGGCAGGGCTGGGTGGCGGAGGGCTGTGGGTGCCGTGGGCAGGGCTGGGTGGCGGAGGGCTGTGGGTGCCGTGGGAAGGGCTGGGTGGCGGAGGGCTGTGGGTGCCGTGGGAAGGGCTGGGTGGCGGAGGGCTGTGGGTGCCGTGGGCAGGGCTGGGTGGCGGAGGGCTGTGGGTGCCGTGGGCAGGGCTGGGTGGCGGAGGGCCGGGCTGTGGGTGCCGGGGGAAGGGCTGGGTGGGGGAGGGCTGTGGGTGCCGTGGGAAGGGCTGGGTGGCGGCCGGGCTGTGGGTGCCGGGGGCAGGGCTGGGTGGCGGAGGGCTGTGGGTGCCGTGGGAAGGGCTGGGTGGCGGCCGGGGGTCCCTGGAGCGGGGGCAGGCGCTGCCCACGGGCACACTCGAAGCTTTCCGGGCTGGCTGGGCCCCGCAGGGGGTGGGCTGCCGGACCGACTCCCATTCTCACACTTTCATTGGGCGGGTATTGGGTGAGGTTTGGTCTCTTTTCCTGTTCTGTTGGGGCTGTGCTCCACCCGCGGTTTGGGGCACTCCCCACATTTTGTTTTGTCCATCAGTTACTTCTGGTCTGTTTTGCTTTGTTGTGTCCCAGCTCCAGGCCGATGCCAGCGGCGGGCGCTGCCTCACCCTGCCCGCGGGAAGAGCGGGCAGGACAGGCAATCTCAGGGAAAACAGACCCAAATAAACATTATATAGACATCAAATAAACAGCACCATCAAACTGTCCGACACGAGACAATGCTGCTGGGGGAGGGGGACCGCGGCTGCTGGGGGAGGGGGACCACGGCTGCTGGGGGAGGGGGACCACGGCTGCTGGGGGAGGGGGAACGCGGCTGCTGGGGGAGGGGGACCGCGGCTGCTGGGGGAGGGGGACCGCGGCTGCTGGGGGAGGGGGACCGCGGCTGCTGGGGGAGGGGGACCGCGGCTGCTGGGGGAGGGGGATCGCGGCTGCTGGGGGAGGGGGACCGCGGCTGCTGGGGGAGGGGGACCGCGGCTGCTGGGGGAGGGGGATCGCGGCTGCTGGGGGAGGGGGACCGCGGCTGCTGGGGGAGGGGGACCGCGGCTGCTGGGGGAGTGGGACCGCGGCTGCTGGGGGAGGGGGAGTGGGACCGCGGCTGCTGGGGGAGGGGGATGGGGGCCGCGGCTGTTGGGGGAGGGGGAGGGATAGCGGCTGCTGGGGGAGGGGTGTCCCGAAGCCTGGTAATTTGGCGAGACCAAGCAGATGCTGCAACACCGAATGAACGGACATCGCGCAACAATCACCAGGCAGGAATGTTCCCTTCCAGTCGGGGAACACTTCAGCAGTCAAGGGCATTCAGCCTCTGATCTCCGGGTAAGCGTTCTCCAAGGCGGCCTTCAGGACGCGCGACAACGCAGAATCACCGAGCAGAAACTTATAGCCAAGTTCCGCACACATGAGTGCGGCCTCAACCGGGACCTGGGATTCATGTCGCATTACATTCATCCCCCACCATCTGGCCTGCAAAATCCTACCAACTGTCCTGGCTTGGTACAATTCACATCTCTTTAACCTGGGGTTACCCCATCTCTGGATCTGTAAAGATTTAATCACCTGCTAATGCTCGCATTCCAAGCTTTGTTTGGCATCTTTGAATTTGTCTATATATATGTTTCTGGAACATACCTCTTCATTCACCTGAGGAAGGAGCAGCGCTCCGAAAGCTAGTGACATCGAAACAAACCTGTTGGACTTTAACCTGGTGTTGTAAGACTTCTTACTGCGCTCACCCCAGTCCAACGCCGGCATCTCCACATCATCTGTAAATACAGATATACTGCCCAGGGACCACTGCAAATAGTGATATACTACCCAGGGGCTACAGTAAATAAAGATATACTATCCAGGGACAACTGTAAATAATGATATCCTACCCAGGGACAACTGTAAATAATGATATACTGCTCAGGGACCACTGTAAATAATGAAATACTACCAGGGGCTCACTGAAAATAATGATATACAACGCAGGGACGACTGTATATTGGATATGATACCCAGGGTCCACTGTAATTAATAATATACTCCCCAGGGAACACTATAAATAAAGATATACTGCCCACGGTCCACTGAAAATAATGATATACTGCCCTGGCGCCACTGTAAATAATGAAATACTATCCAGTGACCACTGTAAACGATGATAACTGCCCACAGCCAATGTAAATAATGGTATACTACACAGGGACCACTGTAAATAATGATATACTACCCAGGGATCACGGTAAATAATGATGTGCTACCCAGGGTACATTGTAAATAATGACATTCTACCCAGGGTCCACTGTAAATATTGATATACTATCCAAGTACCACAGTAAATAATAATTAATATCCCAGGAGCCAGTGTAAATAATGATATTCTACCCAGGGACCACTGTAACTAATGATATACCGCCCAGGGACCACTGTAAATAATGATATTCTACCCAGGGACCACTGTAAATAATGATATTCTACCCAGGGTCCACTGTAAATAATGAGACATTCCCCAGGAACCAATGTAAATAATGATATATTACCCAGGGACCACTGTAAATACTGATATTCTACACAGGGACCACTGTAAACAATGATAAAATACCCAGGGACCACTGTAAATAATGATATTCTACCCAGGGACCACTGTAAATATTGATCTACTACCCAGGGACCACTGTAAATAATGATATTCTACCCAGGGACCACTGTAAATATTGATATACTAACCAGGGACCACTGTAAATAATGATATACTACCCAGGGACCACTGTAAATAATGATAGTCTACCCAGGGACCAGTGGAAAATAATGATATACCGCCCAGAGACCACTGTAAATAATGAGATACTACCCAGGGACCACTGTAAATAATGATATTCTACCCAGGGACCACTGTAAATATTCATATTCGACCTAGGGTCCACTATAAATAATGATATTCTACCCAGGGACCACTGCAAATAATGATATTCTAACCAGGGACCACTGTAAATAATGATTTTCTGCCCAGGGACCACTGTAAATAATGATATACCGCCCAGAGACCACTGTAAATAATGAGATACTACCCAGGGACCACTGTAAATAATGATATTCTACCCAGGGACCACTGTAAATATTCATATACTACCCAAGGACCACTGTAAATAATAACAAACGGCCCAGGGACCAGAAGATAATGATATTCGACCTCTGGTCCACTATGAATAATGATATTCTACCCAGGGACCACTGCAAATAATAATATTCTAATCAGAGAGCACTGCAAATAATGATATTCTACCCAGGGACAACTGTAAATAATGATATACTACATCGGGACCATTGGAAATAATCATCCACTATCAAGGGACCACTGTAAATAATGATATGCAACCCACGGCCACTGTAAATAATGATATACTGCCCTGGGACCACTGTAAATAATCATATTCTTCACAGGGACCACAATAAATAATAATATACTACCCTGGGAGCACTGTAAATAATGACGTACTACCCAGGGACCACTGTAAGTAATGATATTATACCCAGGGACCACTGTAAATAATGGTATACTACCCAGGGACCACTGTAAATAATGATATACTACCCTGGGACCACTGTAAATAATGATATACTACCCACGGCCACTGTAAATAATGATATACTACCCTGGGACCACTGTAAATAATCATATTCTTCACAGGGACCACAATAAATAATAATATACTACCCTGGGAGCACTGTAAATAATGACGTACTACCCAGGGACCACTGTAAATAATGATATTCTCCCCAGTGACCACTGTAAGTAATGACATACTACCCAGGAACCACTGTATATAATGATATTCTGCAAAGAGACCACTGTAAATAATGATATACAACCCAGTGACCACTGTAAGTCCTGACATACCACCCAGGGACTACTGTAAATAATGATATTCTGCACAGAGACCACTGTAAATAATGATATACTACCCAGGGACCATTGTAAATAATGATATACGACCCAGGGACTGCTGTGATTAATGATATATTTCCTAGGGACCACTGTAAATAATGCTATACTTCCCAGGGACCACTGTAAATAATGATATTCTGCACAGAGACCACTGTAAATAATGATATGCTACCCAGGGACCACTGTCAATAATGATATATTGCCCAGGGACCTCTGTATATAATGATAGACTAGCCCGAGACCACTGTATATAATGATATGCTACCCAGGGACCACTGTCAATAATGATATACTGCACAGGGACCACTGTATATAATGATATACTGCCCAGGGACCACTGTAAATTATTCCCTGGAAAAATAGTAAGAAATGGGGTGAGTTTCTAGAATGCGCAAGTCGATTCTACAATGAGGGGGCAGGTGGGAGGCGAGCCAACACTCACACTCCAGGCCACTACCGGCCAGCCCACACTTACACTCCCGACGACTCCTGGCCAGCCCATACTTCCACTCCCGACCACTCCCGGCCAGCCCACACACACACTCCAGGCCAGCCCACACACACACTCCAGGCCACTCCCGACCAGCCCACACACACACTCCAGGCCACTCCCGGCCAGCCCACACACACACTCCAGGCCACTCCCGGCCAGCCCACACACACACTCCAGGCCACTCCCGGCCAGCCCACACACACACTCCAGGCCACTCCCGGCCAGCCCACACACACACTCCAGGCCACTCCCGGCCAGCCCACACACACACTCCAGGCCACTCCCGGGCAGCCCACACACACACTCCAGGCCACTCCCGGCCAGCCCACACACACACCAGGCCACACCCGGCCAGCCCACACACACACTCCAGGCCACTCCCGGCCAGCCCACACACACGCTCCAGGCCACTCCCGGGCAGCCCACACACACACTCCAGGCCACTCCCGGCCCCGACACACACACTCCCGGCCACTCCCGGCCAGCCCACACACACACTCCAGGCCACTCCCGGCCAGCCCACACACACACTCCAGGCCACTCCCGGCCAGCCGACACACACACTCCAGGCCAGGCCCGGCCAGCCCACACACACACTCCAGGCCACTCCCGGGCAGCCCACACACACTCCCGGCCACTCCCGGCCAGCCCACACACACACTCCAGGCCATTCCCGGGCAGCCCACACACACACTCCAGGCCACTCCCGGCCAGCCCACACAAACACTCCAGGCCACTCCCGGGCAGCCCACACACACACTCCAGGCCACTCCCGGCCAGCCCACACACACTCCAGGCCACTCCCGGCCAGCCCACACACACACTCCAGGCCACTCCCGGGCAGCCCACACACACTCCAGGCCACTCCCGGCCAGCCCACACACACACTCCAGGCCATTCCCGGGCAGCCCACACACACACTCCAGGCCACTCCCGGCCAGCCCACACACACTGCAGGCCACTCCCGGGCAGCCCACACACACACTCCAGGCCACTCCCGGCCAGCCCACACACACACTCCAGGCCACTCCCGGCCAGCCCACACACACACTCCAGGCCACTCCCGGCCAGCCAACACACACACTCCAGGCCACTCCCGGCCAGCCCACACACACACACCAGGCCACTCCCGGCCAGCCCACACACACACTCCAGGCCACTCCCGGGCAGCCCACACTCACACTCCAGGCCACTCCCGGCCAGCCCACACACACTCCAGGCCACTCCCGGCCAGCCCACACACACACTCCAGGCCAGTCCCAGCCGCCCACACAAACACTCCAGGCCACTCCCGGCCAACCCACACACACACTCCAGGCCACACCCGGCCAGCCCACACACACACTCCCGGCCACTCCCGGCCAGCCCACACACACACTCCAGGCCACTCCCGGCCAGCCCACACACACACTCCAGGCCACTCCCGGCCAGCCCACACACACACTCCAGGCCACTCCCGGCCAGCCCACACACACACTCCAGGCCAGTCCCAGCCAGCCCACACAAACACTCCAGGCCACTCCCGGCCAGCCCACACACACACTCCAGGCCACTCCCGGCCAGCCCACACACACACTCCAGGCCACTCCCGGCCAGCCCACACACACACTCCCGGCCACTCCCGGCCAGCCCACACACACACTCCAGGCCAGGCCACTCCCGGCCAGCCCACACACACACTCCAGGACACTCCCGGCCAGCCCACACACACACTCCAGGCCACTCCCGGCCAGCCCACACACACACTCCAGGCCACTCCCGGCCAGACCACACACATACTCCAGGCCACTCCCGGCCAGCCCACACACACACTCCAGGCCACTCCCGGCCAGCCCACACACACACTCCAGGCCAGGCCACTCCCGGCCAGCCCACACACACACTCCAGGCCACTCCCGGCCAGCCCACACACACACTCCAGGCCACTCCCGGCCTGCCCACACACACACTCCAGGCCACTCCCGGCCAGCCCACACACACACTCCAGGCCACTCCCGGCCAGCACACACACACACTCCAGGCCACTCCCGGCCAGCCCACACACACACTCCAGGCCAGGCCACTCCCGGCCAGCCCACACACACACACCAGGCCACTCCCGGCCAGCCCACACACACACTCCAGGCCACTCCCGGCCAGCCCACACACACACTCCAGGCCACTCCCGGCCAGCCCACATACACACTCCAGGCCACTCTCGGCTATCCCACACACACACTCCAGGCCACTCCCGGCCAGCACACACACACACTCCAGGCCACTCCTGGCCACCCCACACACACACTCCAGGCCACTCTCGGCCATCCCACACACACACTCCAGGCCACTCCCGGCCAATCCACACACACACTCCAGGCCACTCCCGGCCAGCCCACACACACACTCGAGGCCACTCCCGGCCAATCCACACACACACTCCAGGCCACTCCCGGCCAGCCCACACACACACTCCAGGCCACTCCCGGCCAGCCCACACACACACTCCAGGCCACTCCCGGCCACCACACACACACTCCAGGCCACTCCCGGCCAGCCCACACACACACTCCAGGCCACTCCCGGCCAGCCCACACTCACACTCCAGGCCAGGCCACTCCCGGCCAGCCCACACACACACTCCAGGCCACTCCCGGCCAGCCCACACACACACTCCAGGCCACTCCCGGCCAATCCACACACACACTCCAGGCCACTCCCGGCCAGCCCACACACACACTCCAGGCCACTCCCGGCCAGCCCACACACACACTCCAGGCCACTCCCGGCCAGCCCACACACACACTCCAGGCCATTCCCGGCCAATCCACACACTCCCGTCCACTCCCGGCCAGCCCACACACACACTCCAGGCCACTCCCGGCCAGCCCACACACACACTCCAGGCCACTCCCGGCCAGCCCACACACACACTCCAGGCCACTCCCAGCCAGCCCACACACACACTCCAGGCCACTCCCGGCCAGCCCACACACACACTCCAGGCCACTCCCGGCCAGCCCACACACACACTCCAGGCCAGACCACACACATACTCCAGGCCACCCACGGCCAGCCCACACACACACTCCAGGCCACTCCCGGCCACCCCACACACACACTCCAGGCCACTCCCGGCCAGCCCACACACACACTCCAGGCCACTCCCGGCCAGCCCACACACACACTCCAGGCCAGACCACACACATACTCCAGGCCACTCCCGGCCAGCCCACACACACACTCCAGGCCACTCCCGGCCAGCCCACACACACACTCCAGGCCACTCCCGGCCAGCCCACACACACACTCCAGGCCACACTCGGCCATCCCACACAAACACGCCAGGCCACTCCCGGCCAGCCCACACACACACTCCAGGCCACTCCCGGCCAGCCCACACACACTCCAGGCCACTCCCGGCCAGCCCACACACACACTCCAGGCCAGGCCACTCCCGGCCAGCCCACACACACACTCCAGGCCACTCCCGACCAGCCCACACACACACTCCAGGCCACTCCCGGCCAGCCCACACACACACTCCAGGCCAGGCCACTCCCGGCCAGTCCACACACACACTCCAGGCCACTCCCGGCCAGCCCACACACACTGCAGGCCACTCCCGGGCAGCCCACACACACACTCCAGGCCACTCCCGGCCAGCCCACACACACACTCCAGGCCACTCCCGGCCAGCCCACACACACACTCCAGGCCACTCCCGGCCAGCCAACACACACACTCCAGGCCACTCCCGGCCAGCCCACACACACACTCCAGGCCACTCCCGGCCAGCCCACACACACACTCCAGGCCACTCCCGGGCAGCCCACACTCACACTCCAGGCCACTCCCGGCCAGCCCACACACACTCCAGGCCACTCCCGGCCAGCCCACACACACACTCCAGGCCAGTCCCAGCCAGCCCACACAAACACTCCAGGCCACTCCCGGCCAACCCACACACACACTCCAGGCCACACCCGGCCAGCCCACACACACACTCCCGGCCACTCCCGGCCAGCCCACACAAACACTCCAGGCCACTCCCGGCCAGCCCACACACACACTCCAGGCCACTCCCGGCCAGCCCACACACACACTCCAGGCCACTCCCGGCCAGCCCACACACACACTCCAGGCCAGTCCCAGCCAGCCCACACAAACACTCCAGGCCACTCCCGGCCAGCCCACACACACACTCCAGGCCACTCCCGGCCAGCCCACACACACACTCCAGGCCACTCCCGGCCAGCCCACACACACACTCCAGGCCACTCCCGGCCAGCCCACACACACACTCCAGGCCACTCCCGGCCAGCCCACACACACACTCCAGGCCACTCCCGGCCAGCCCACACACACACTCCAGGCCACTCCCGGCCAGACCACACACACACTCCAGGCCACTCCCGGCCAGCCCACACACACACTCCAGGCCAGTCCCAGCCAGCCCACACAAACACTCCAGGCCACTCCCGGCCAGCACACACACACACTCCAGGCCACTCCCGGCCAGCCCACACACACACTCCAGGCCAGGCCACTCCCGGCCAGCCCACACACACACACCAGACCACTCCCGGCCAGCCCACACACACACTCCAGGCCACTCCCGGCCAGCCCACACACACACTCCAGGCCACTCCCGGCCAGCCCACACACACACTCCAGGCCACTCTCGGCTATCCCACACACACACTCCAGGCCACTCCCGGCCAGCACACACACACACTCCAGGCCACTCCCGGCCACCCCACACACACACTCCAGGCCACTTTCGGCCATCCCACACACACACTCCAGGCCACTCCCGGCCAATCCACACACACACTCCAGGCCACTCCCGGCCAGCCCACACAGACACTCGAGGCCACTCCCGGCCAATCCACACACACACTCCAGGCCACTCCCGGCCAGCCCACACACACACTCCAGGCCACTCCCGGCCAGCCCACACACACACTCCAGGCCACTCCCGGCCACCACACACACACTCCAGGCCACTCCCGGCCAGCCCACACACACACTCCAGGCCACTCCCGGCCAGCCCACACTCACACTCCAGGCCAGGCCACTCCCGGCCAGCCCACACACACACTCCAGGCCACTCCCGGCCAGCCCACACACATACTCCAGGCCACTCCCGGCCAATCCACACACACACTCCAAGCCACTCCCGGCCAGCCCACACACACACTCCAGGCCACTCCCGGCCAGCCCACACACACACTCCAGGCCACTCCCGGCCAGCCCACACACACACTCCAGGCCATTCCCGGCCAATCCACACACTCCCGTCCACTCCCGGCCAGCCCACACACACACTCCAGGCCACTCCCGGCCAGCCCACACACACACTCCAGGCCACTCCCGGCCAGCCCACACACACACTCCAGGCCACTCCCAGCCAGCCCACACACACACTCCAGGCCACTCCCGGCCAGCCCACACACACACTCCAGGCCACTCCCGGCCAGCCCACACACACACTCCAGGCCAGACCACACACATACTCCAGGCCACCCCCGGCCAGCCCACACACACACTCCAGGCCACTCCCGGCCACCCCACACACACACTCCAGGCCACTCCCGGCCAGCCCACACACACACTCCAGGCCACTCCCGGCCAGCCCACACACACACTCCAGGCCAGACCACACACATACTCCAGGCCACTCCCGGCCAGCCCACACACACACTCCAGGCCACTCCCGGCCAGCCCACACACACACTCCAGGCCACTCCCGGCCAGCCCACACACACACTCCAGGCCACACTCGGCCATCCCACACAAACACGCCAGGCCACTCCCGGCCAGCCCACACACACACTCCAGGCCACTCCCGGCCAGCCCACACACACACTCCAGGCCACTCCCGGCCAGCCCACACACACACTCCAGGCCAGGCCACTCCCGGCCAGCCCACACACACACTCCAGGCCACTCCCGACCAGCCCACACACACACTCCAGGCCACTCCCGGCCAGCCCACACACACACTCCAGGCCAGGCCACTCCCGGCCAGTCCACACACACACTCCAGGCCACTCCCGGCCAGCCCACACACACACTCCAGGCCACTCTCCCCAGCCCACACACACACTCCAGGCCACTCCCGGCCAGCACACACTCACACTCCAGGCCACTCCCGGCCAGCCCACACACACACTCCAGGCCACTCCCGGCCAGCCCACACACACACTCCAGGCCACTCCCGGCCACCACACACACACTCCAGGCCACTCCCGGCCAGCCCACACACACACTCCAGGCCACTCCCGGCCAGCCCACACTCACACTCCAGGCCAGGCCACTCCCGGCCAGCCCACACAAACACTCCAGGCCACTCCCGGCCAGCCCACACTCACACTCCAGGCCAGGCCACTCCCGGCCAGCCCACACAAACACTCCAGGCCACTCCCGGCCAGCCCACACACACACTCCAGGCCACTCCCGGCCAGCACACACACACACTCCAGGCCACTCCCGGCCAGCCCACACACACACTCCAGGCCACTCCCGGCCAGCCCACACAGACACTCCAGGCCACTCACGGCCAGCCCACACACACACTCCAGGCCACTCCCGGCCAGCACACACACACACTCCAGGCCACTCCCGTCCAGCCCACACACACACTCCAGGCCACTCCCGGCCAGCGCACACACACACTCCAGGCCACTCCCGGCCAGCGCACACACACACTCCAGGCCAGGCCACTCCCGGCTAGCCCACACACACACTCCAGGCCACTCTCGGCCAGCCCACACACACACTCCAGGCCAGACCACTCCCGGCCAGCCCACACACACACTCCAGGCCACTCCCGGCCAGCCCACACACACACTCCAGGCCACTCCCGGCCTGCCCACACACACACTCCAGGCCACTCCCGGCCAGCCCACACACACACTCCAGGCCACTCCCGGCCAGCCCACACACACTCTCCAGGCCACTCTCGGCCATCCCACACACACACTCCAGGCCACTCCCGGCCAGCCCACACACACACTCCAGGCCAGGCCACTCCCGGCCAGCCCACACACACACTCCAGGCCACTCCCGGCCAGCCCACACACACACTCCAGGCCAGGCCACTCCCGGCCAGCCCACACACACACTCCAGGCCACTCCCGACCAGCCCACACACACACTCCAGGCCACTCCCGGCCAGCCCACACACACACTCCAGGCCAGGCCACTCCCGGCCAGTCCACACACACACTCCAGGCCACTCCCGGCCAGCCCACACACACTGCAGGCCACTCCCGGGCAGCCCACACACACACTCCAGGCCACTCCCGGCCAGCCCACACAAACACTCCAGGCCACTCCCGGCCAGCCCACACACACACTCCAGGCCACTCCCGGCCAGCCAACACACACACTCCAGGCCACTCCCGGCCAGCCCACACACACACTCCAGGCCACTCCCGGCCAGCCCACACACACACTCCAGGCCACTCCCGGGCAGCCCACACTCACACTCCAGGCCACTCCCGGCCAGCCCACACACACTCCAGGCCACTCCCGGCCAGCCCACACACACACTCCAGGCCAGTCCCAGCCAGCCCACACAAACACTCCAGGCCACTCCCGGCCAACCCACACACACACTCCAGGCCACACCCGGCCAGCCCACACACACACTCCCGGCCACTCCCGGCCAGCCCACACACACACTCCAGGCCACTCCCGGCCAGCCCCCACACACACTCCAGGCCACTCCCGGCCAGCCCACACACACACTCCAGGCCACTCCCGGCCAGCCCACACACACACTCCAGGCCAGTCCCAGCCAGCCCACACAAACACTCTAGGCCACTCCCGGCCAGCCCACACACACACTCCAGGCCACTCCCGGCCAGCCCACACACACACTCCAGGCCACTCCCGGCCAGCCCACACACACACTCCAGGCCACTCCCGGCCAGCCCACACACACACTCCCGGCCACTCCCGGCCAGCCCACACACACACTCCAGGCCAGGCCACTCCCGGCCAGCCCACACACACACTCCAGGACACTCCCGGCCAGCCCACACACACACTCCAGGCCACTCCCGGCCAGCCCACACACACACTCCAGGCCACTCCCGGCCAGCCCACACACACACTCCAGGCCACTCCCGGCCAGCCCACACACACACTCCAGGCCAGTCCCAGCCAGCCCACACAAACACTCCAGGCCACTCCCGGCCAGCCAACACACACACTCCAGGCCACTCCCGGCCAGCCCACACACACACTCCAGGCCACTCCCGGCCAGCCCACACACACACTCCAGGCCACTCCCGGCCAGCCCACACACACACTCCCGGCCACTCCCGGCCAGCCCACACACACACTCCAGGCCAGGCCACTCCCGGCCAGCCCACACACACACTCCAGGACACTCCCGGCCAGCCCACACACACACTCCAGGCCACTCCCGGCCAGCCCACACACACACTCCAGGCCACTCCCGGCCAGACCACACACATACTCCAGGCCACTCCCGGCCAGCCCACACACACACTCCAGGCCACTCCCGGCCAGCCCACACACACTCCAGGCCAGGCCACTCCCGGCCAGCCCACACACACACTCCAGGCCAGACCACTCCCGGCCAGCCCACACACACACTCCAGGCCACTCCCGGCCAGCCCACACACACACTCCAGGCCACTCCCGGCCTGCCCACACACACACTCCAGGCCACTCCCGGCCAGCCCACACACACACTCCAGGCCACTCCCGGCCAGCACACACACACACTCCAGGCCACTCCCGGCCAGCCCACACACACACTCCAGGCCAGGCCACTCCCGGCCAGCCCACACACACACACCAGGCCACTCCCGGCCAGCCCACACACACACTCCAGGCCACTCCCGGCCAGCCCACACACACACTCCAGGCCACTCCCGGCCAGCCCACACACACACTCCAGGCCACTCTCGGCTATCCCACACACACACTCCAGGCCACTCCCGGCCAGCACACACACACACTCCAGGCCACTCCCGGCCACCCCACACACACACTCCAGGCCACTCTCGGCCATCCCACACACACACTCCAGGCCACTCCCGGCCAATCCACACACACACTCCAGGCCACTCCCGGCCAGCCCACACACACACTCGAGGCCACTCCCGGCCAATCCACACACACACTCCAGGCCACTCCCGGCCAGCCCACACACACACTCCAGGCCACTCCCGGCCAGCCCACACACACACTCCAGGCCACTCCCGGCCACCACACACACACTCCAGGCCACTCCCGGCCAGCCCACACACACACTCCAGGCCACTCCCGGCCAGCCCACACTCACACTCCAGGCCAGGCCACTCCCGGCCAGCCCACACACACACTCCAGGCCACTCCCGGCCAGCCCACACACACACTCCAGGCCACTCCCGGCCAATCCACACACACACTCCAGGCCACTCCCGGCCAGCCCACACACACACTCCAGGCCACTCCCGGCCAGCCCACACACACACTCCAGGCCACTCCCGGCCAGCCCACACACACACTCCAGGCCATTCCCGGCCAATCCACACACTCCCGTCCACTCCCGGCCAGCCCACACACACACTCCAGGCCACTCCCGGCCAGCCCACACACACACTCCAGGCCACTCCCGGCCAGCCCACACACACACTCCAGGCCACTCCCAGCCAGCCCACACACACACTCCAGGCCACTCCCGGCCAGCCCACACACACACTCCAGGCCACTCCCGGCCAGCCCACACACACACTCCAGGCCAGACCACACACATACTCCAGGCCACCCCCGGCCAGCCCACACACACACTCCAGGCCACTCCCGGCCACCCCACACACACACTCCAGGCCACTCCCGGCCAGCCCACACACACACTCCAGGCCACTCCCGGCCAGCCCACACACACACTCCAGGCCAGACCACACACATACTCCAGGCCACTCCCGGCCAGCCCACACACACACTCCAGGCCACTCCCGGCCAGCCCACACACACACTCCAGGCCACTCCCGGCCAGCCCACACACACACTCCAGGCCACACTCAGCCATCCCACACAAACACGCCAGGCCACTCCCGGCCAGCCCACACACACACTCCAGGCCACTCCCGGCCAGCCCACACACACACTCCAGGCCACTCCCGGCCAGCCCACACACACACTCCAGGCCAGGCCACTCCCGGCCAGCCCACACACACACTCCAGGCCACTCCCGACCAGCCCACACACACACTCCAGGCCACTCCCGGCCAGCCCACACACACACTCCAGGCCAGGCCACTCCCGGCCAGTCCACACACATACTCCAGGCCACTCCCGGCCAGCCCACACACACACTCCAGGCCACTCCCGGCCAGCCCACACACACACTCCAGGCCAGGCCACTCCCGGCCAGCCCACACACACACTCCAGACCAGACCACTCCCGGCCAGCCCACACACACACTCCAGGCCACTCCCGGCCAGCCCACACACACACTCCAGGCCACTCCCGGCCTGCCCACACACACACTCCAGGCCACTCCCGGCCAGCCCACACACACACTCCAGGCCACTCCCGGCCAGCACACACACACACTCCAGGCCACTCCCGGCCAGCCCACACACACACTCCAGGCCAGGCCACTCCCGGCCAGCCCACACACACACACCAGACCACTCCCGGCCAGCCCACACACACACTCCAGGCCACTCCCGGCCAGCCCACACACACACTCCAGGCCACTCCCGGCCAGCCCACACACACACTCCAGGCCACTCTCGGCTATCCCACACACACACTCCAGGCCACTCCCGGCCAGCACACACACACACTCCAGGCCACTCCCGGCCACCCCACACACACACTCCAGGCCACTTTCGGCCATCCCACACACACACTCCAGGCCACTCCCGGCCAATCCACACACACACTCCAGGCCACTCCCGGCCAGCCCACACAGACACTCGAGGCCACTCCCGGCCAATCCACACACACACTCCAGGCCACTCCCGGCCAGCCCACACACACACTCCAGGCCACTCCCGGCCAGCCCACACACACACTCCAGGCCACTCCCGGCCACCACACACACACTCCAGGCCACTCCCGGCCAGCCCACACACACACTCCAGGCCACTCCCGGCCAGCCCACACTCACACTCCAGGCCAGGCCACTCCCGGCCAGCCCACACACACACTCCAGGCCACTCCCGGCCAGCCCACACACACACTCCAGGCCACTCCCGGCCAATCCACACACACACTCCAAGCCACTCCCGGCCAGCCCACACACACACTCCAGGCCACTCCCGGCCAGCCCACACACACACTCCAGGCCACTCCCGGCCAGCCCACACACACACTCCAGGCCATTCCCGGCCAATCCACACACTCCCGTCCACTCCCGGCCAGCCCACACACACACTCCAGGCCACTCCCGGCCAGCCCACACACACACTCCAGGCCACTCCCGGCCAGCCCACACACACACTCCAGGCCACTCCCAGCCAGCCCACACACACACTCCAGGCCACTCCCGGCCAGCCCACACACACACTCCAGGCCACTCCCGGCCAGCCCACACACACACTCCAGGCCAGACCACACACATACTCCAGGCCACCCCCGGCCAGCCCACACACACACTCCAGGCCACTCCCGGCCACCCCACACACACACTCCAGGCCACTCCCGGCCAGCCCACACACACACTCCAGGCCACTCCCGGCCAGCCCACACACACACTCCAGGCCAGACCACACACATACTCCAGGCCACTCCCGGCCAGCCCACACACACACTCCAGGCCACTCCCGGCCAGCCCACACACACACTCCAGGCCACTCCCGGCCAGCCCACACACACACTCCAGGCCACACTCGGCCATCCCACACAAACACGCCAGGCCACTCCCGGCCAGCCCACACACACACTCCAGGCCACTCCCGGCCAGCCCACACACACACTCCAGGCCACTCCCGGCCAGCCCACACACACACTCCAGGCCAGGCCACTCCCGGCCAGCCCACACACACACTCCAGGCCACTCCCGACCAGCCCACACACACACTCCAGGCCACTCCCGGCCAGCCCACACACACACTCCAGGCCAGGCCACTCCCGGCCAGTCCACACACACACTCCAGGCCACTCCCGGCCAGCCCACACACACACTCCAGGCCACTCTCCCCAGCCCACACACACACTCCAGGCCACTCCCGGCCAGCACACACTCACACTCCAGGCCACTCCCGGCCAGCCCACACACACACTCCAGGCCACTCCCGGCCAGCCCACACACACACTCCAGGCCACTCCCGGCCACCACACACACACTCCAGGCCACTCCCGGCCAGCCCACACACACACTCCAGGCCACTCCCGGCCAGCCCACACTCACACTCCAGGCCAGGCCACTCCCGGCCAGCCCACACAAACACTCCAGGCCACTCCCGGCCAGCCCACACTCACACTCCAGGCCAGGCCACTCCCGGCCAGCCCACACAAACACTCCAGGCCACTCCCGGCCAGCCCACACACACACTCCAGGCCACTCCCGGCCAGCACACACACACACTCCAGGCCACTCCCGGCCAGCCCACACACACACTCCAGGCCACTCCCGGCCAGCCCACACAGACACTCCAGGCCACTCCCGGCCAGCCCACACACACACTCCAGGCCACTCCCGGCCAGCACACACACACACTCCAGGCCACTCCCGTCCAGCCCACACACACACTCCAGGCCACTCCCGGCCAGCCCACACACACACTCCAGGCCACTCCCGGCCAGCGCACACACACACTCCAGGCCAGGCCACTCCCGGCTAGCCCACACACACACTCCAGGCCACTCTCGGCCAGCCCACACACACACTCCAGGCCAGACCACTCCCGGCCAGCCCACACACACACTCCAGGCCACTCCCGGCCAGCCCACACACACACTCCAGGCCACTCCCGGCCTGCCCACACACACACTCCAGGCCACTCCCGGCCAGCCCACACACACACTCCAGGCCACTCCCGGCCAGCCCACACACACTCTCCAGGCCACTCTCGGCCATCCCACACACACACTCCAGGCCACTCCCGGCCAGCCCACACACACACTCCAGGCCAGGCCACTCCCGGCCAGCCCACACACACACTCCAGGCCACTCCCGGCCAGCCCACACACACACTCCAGGCCAGGCCACTCCCGGCCAGCCCACACACACACTCCAGGCCACTCCCGACCAGCCCACACACACACTCCAGGCCACTCCCGGCCAGCCCACACACACACTCCAGGCCAGGCCACTCCCGGCCAGTCCACACACACACTCCAGGCCACTCCCGGCCAGCCCACACACACTGCAGGCCACTCCCGGGCAGCCCACACACACACTCCAGGCCACTCCCGGCCAGCCCACACACACACTCCAGGCCACTCCCGGCCAGCCCACACACACACTCCAGGCCACTCCCGGCCAGGCAACACACACACTCCAGGCCACTCCCGGCCAGCCCACACACACACTCCAGGCCACTCCCGGCCAGCCCACACACACACTCCAGGCCACTCCCGGGCAGCCCACACTCACACTCCAGGCCACTCCCGGCCAGCCCACACACACTCCAGGCCACTCCCGGCCAGCCCACACACACACTCCAGGCCAGTCCCAGCCAGCCCACACAAACACTCCAGGCCACTCCCGGCCAACCCACACACACACTCCAGGCCACACCCGGCCAGCCCACACACACACTCCCGGCCACTCCCGGCCAGCCCCCACACACACTCCAGGCCACTCCCGGCCAGCCCCCACACACACTCCAGGCCACTCCCGGCCAGCCCACACACACACTCCAGGCCACTCCCGGCCAGCCCACACACACACTCCAGGCCAGTCCCAGCCAGCCCACACAAACACTCCAGGCCACTCCCGGCCAGCCCACACACACACTCCAGGCCACTCCCGGCCAGCCCACACACACACTCCAGTCCACTCCCGGCCAGCCCACACACACACTCCAGGCCACTCCCGGCCAGCCCACACACACACTCCCGGCCACTCCCGGCCAGCCCACACACACACTCCAGGCCAGGCCACTCCCGGCCAGCCCACACACACACTCCAGGACACTCCCGGCCAGCCCACACACACACTCCAGGCCACTCCCGGCCAGCCCACACACACACTCCAGGCCACTCCCGGCCAGCCCACACACACACTCCAGGCCACTCCCGGCCAGCCCACACACACACTCCAGGCCAGTCCCAGCCAGCCCACACAAACACTCCAGGCCACTCCCGGCCAGCCAACACACACACTCCAGGCCACTCCCGGCCAGCCCACACACACACTCCAGGCCACTCCCGGCCAGCCCACACACACACTCCAGGCCACTCCCGGCCAGCCCACACACACACTCCCGGCCACTCCCGGCCAGCCCACACACACACTCCAGGCCAGGCCACTCCCGGCCAGCCCACACACACACTCCAGGACACTCCCGGCCAGCCCACACACACACTCCAGGCCACTCCCGGCCAGCCCACACACACACTCCAGGCCACTCCCGGCCAGACCACACACATACTCCAGGCCACTCCCGGCCAGCCCACACACACACTCCAGGCCACTCCCGGCCAGCCCACACACACACTCCAGGCCAGGCCACTCCCGGCCAGCCCACACACACACTCCAGGCCAGACCACTCCCGGCCAGCCCACACACACACTCCAGGCCACTCCCGGCCAGCCCACACACACACTCCAGGCCACTCCCGGCCTGCCCACACACACACTCCAGGCCACTCCCGGCCAGCCCACACACACACTCCAGGCCACTCCCGGCCAGCACACACACACACTCCAGGCCACTCCCGGCCAGCCCACACACACACTCCAGGCCAGGCCACTCCCGGCCAGCCCACACACACACACCAGGCCACTCCCGGCCAGCCCACACACACACTCCAGGCCACTCCCGGCCAGCCCACACACACACTCCAGGCCACTCCCGGCCAGCCCACACACACACTCCAGGCCACTCTCGGCTATCCCACACACACACTCCAGGCCACTCCCGGCCAGCACACACACACACTCCAGGCCACTCCCGGCCACCCCACACACACACTCCAGGCCACTCTCGGCCATCCCACACACACACTCCAGGCCACTCCCGGCCAATCCACACACACACTCCAGGCCACTCCCGGCCAGCCCACACACACACTCGAGGCCACTCCCGGCCAATCCACACACACACTCCAGGCCACTCCCGGCCAGCCCACACACACACTCCAGGCCACTCCCGGCCAGCCCACACACACACTCCAGGCCACTCCCGGCCACCACACACACACTCCAGGCCACTCCCGGCCAGCCCACACACACACTCCAGGCCACTCCCGGCCAGCCCACACTCACACTCCAGGCCAGGCCACTCCCGGCCAGCCCACACACACACTCCAGGCCACTCCCGGCCAGCCCACACACACACTCCAGGCCACTCCCGGCCAATCCACACACACACTCCAGGCCACTCCCGGCCAGCCCACACACACACTCCAGGCCACTCCCGGCCAGCCCACACACACACTCCAGGCCACTCCCGGCCAGCCCACACACACACTCCAGGCCATTCCCGGCCAATCCACACACTCCCGTCCACTCCCGGCCAGCCCACACACACACTCCAGGCCACTCCCGGCCAGCCCACACACACACTCCAGGCCACTCCCGGCCAGCCCACACACACACTCCAGGCCACTCCCAGCCAGCCCACACACACACTCCAGGCCACTCCCGGCCAGCCCACACACACACTCCAGGCCACTCCCGGCCAGCCCACACACACACTCCAGGCCAGACCACACACATACTCCAGGCCACCCCCGGCCAGCCCACACACACACTCCAGGCCACTCCCGGCCACCCCACACACACACTCCAGGCCACTCCCGGCCAGCCCACACACACACTCCAGGCCACTCCCGGCCAGCCCACACACACACTCCAGGCCAGACCACACACATACTCCAGGCCACTCCCGGCCAGCCCACACACACACTCCAGGCCACTCCCGGCCAGCCCACACACACACTCCAGGCCACTCCCGGCCAGCCCACACACACACTCCAGGCCACACTCGGCCATCCCACACAAACACGCCAGGCCACTCCCGGCCAGCCCACACACACACTCCAGGCCACTCCCGGCCAGCCCACACACACACTCCAGGCCACTCCCGGCCAGCCCACACACACACTCCAGGCCAGGCCACTCCCGGCCAGCCCACACACACACTCCAGGCCACTCCCGACCAGCCCACACACACACTCCAGGCCACTCCCGGCCAGCCCACACACACACTCCAGGCCAGGCCACTCCCGGCCAGTCCACACACACACTCCAGGCCACTCCCGGCCAGCCCACACACACACTCCAGGCCACTCTCCCCAGCCCACACACACACTCCAGGCCACTCCCGGCCAGCACACACTCACACTCCAGGCCACTCCCGGCCAGCCCACACACACACTCCAGGCCACTCCCGGCCAGCCCACACACACACTCCAGGCCACTCCCGGCCACCACACACACACTCCAGGCCACTCCCGGCCAGCCCACACACACACTCCAGGCCACTCCCGGCCAGCCCACACTCACACTCCAGGCCAGGCCACTCCCGGCCAGCCCACACAAACACTCCAGGCCACTCCCGGCCAGCCCACACTCACACTCCAGGCCAGGCCACTCCCGGCCAGCCCACACAAACACTCCAGGCCACTCCCGGCCAGCCCACACACACACTCCAGGCCACTCCCGGCCAGCACACACACACACTCCAGGCCACTCCCGGCCAGCCCACACACACACTCCAGGCCACTCCCGGCCAGCCCACACAGACACTCCAGGCCACTCCCGGCCAGCCCACACACACACTCCAGGCCACTCCCGGCCAGCACACACACACACTCCAGGCCACTCCCGTCCAGCCCACACACACACTCCAGGCCACTCCCGGCCAGCCCACACACACACTCCAGGCCACTCCCGGCCAGCGCACACACACACTCCAGGCCAGGCCACTCCCGGCTAGCCCACACACACACTCCAGGCCACTCTCGGCCAGCCCACACACACACTCCAGGCCAGACCACTCCCGGCCAGCCCACACACACACTCCAGGCCACTCCCGGCCAGCCCACACACACACTCCAGGCCACTCCCGGCCTGCCCACACACACACTCCAGGCCACTCCCGGCCAGCCCACACACACACTCCAGGCCACTCCCGGCCAGCCCACACACACTCTCCAGGCCACTCTCGGCCATCCCACACACACACTCCAGGCCACTCCCGGCCAGCCCACACACACACTCCAGGCCAGGCCACTCCCGGCCAGCCCACACACACACTCCAGGCCACTCCCGGCCAGCCCACACACACACTCCAGGCCACTCCCGGCCAGCCCACACACACACTCCAGGCCAGGCCACTCCCGGCCAGCCCACACACACACTCCAGGCCACTCCCGACCAGCCCACACACACACTCCAGGCCACTCCCGGCCAGCCCACACACACACTCCAGGCCAGGCCACTCCCGGCCAGTCCACACACACACTCCAGGCCACTCCCGGCCAGCCCACACACACTGCAGGCCACTCCCGGGCAGCCCACACACACACTCCAGGCCACTCCCGGCCAGCCCACACACACACTCCAGGCCACTCCCGGCCAGCCCACACACACACTCCAGGCCACTCCCGGCCAGCCAACACACACACTCCAGGCCACTCCCGGCCAGCCCACACACACACTCCAGGCCACTCCCGGCCAGCCCACACACACACTCCAGGCCACTCCCGGGCAGCCCACACTCACACTCCAGGCCACTCCCGGCCAGCCCACACACACTCCAGGCCACTCCCGGCCAGCCCACACACACACTCCAGGCCAGTCCCAGCCAGCCCACACAAACACTCCAGGCCACTCCCGGCCAACCCACACACACACTCCAGGCCACACCCGGCCAGCCCACACACACACTCCCGGCCACTCCCGGCCAGCCCACACTCACACTCCAGGCCACTCCCGGCCAGCCCACACACACACTCCAGGCCACTCCCGGCCAGCCCACACACACACTCCAGGCCACTCCCGGCCAGCCCACACACACACTCCAGGCCAGTCCCAGCCAGCCCACACAAACACTCCAGGCCACTCCCGGCCAGCCCACACACACACTCCAGGCCACTCCCGGCCAGCCCACACACACACTCCAGGCCACTCCCGGCCAGCGCACACACACACTCCAGGCCACTCCCGGCCAGCCCACACACACACTCCCGGCCACTCCCGGCCAGCCCACACACACACTCCAGGCCAGGCCACTCCCGGCCAGCCCACACACACACTCCAGGACACTCCCGGCCAGCCCACACACACACTCCAGGCCACTCCCGGCCAGCCCACACACACACTCCAGGCCACTCCCGGCCAGACCACACACATACTCCAGGCCACTCCCGGCCAGCCCACACACACACTCCAGGCCACTCCCGGCCAGCCCACACACACACTCCAGGCCAGGCCACTCCCGGCCAGCCCACACACACACTCCAGGCCAGACCACTCCCGGCCAGCCCACACACACACTCCAGGCCACTCCCGGCCAGCCCACACACACACTCCAGGCCACTCCCGGCCTGCCCACACACACACTCCAGGCCACTCCCGGCCAGCCCACACACACACTCCAGGCCACTCCCGGCCAGCACACACACACACTCCAGGCCACTCCCGGCCAGCCCACACACACACTCCAGGCCAGGCCACTCCCGGCCAGCCCACACACACACACCAGGCCACTCCCGGCCAGCCCACACACACACTCCAGGCCACTCCCGGCCAGCCCACACACACACTCCAGGCCACTCCCGGCCAGCCCACACACACACTCCAGGCCACTCTCGGCTATCCCACACACACACTCCAGGCCACTCCCGGCCAGCACACACACACACTCCAGGCCACTCCCGGCCACCCCACACACACACTCCAGGCCACTCTCGGCCATCCCACACACACACTCCAGGCCACTCCCGGCCAATCCACACACACACTCCAGGCCACTCCCGGCCAGCCCACACACACACTCGAGGCCACTCCCGGCCAATCCACACACACACTCCAGGCCACTCCCGGCCAGCCCACACACACACTCCAGGCCACTCCCGGCCAGCCCACACACACACTCCAGGCCACTCCCGGCCACCACACACACACTCCAGGCCACTCCCGGCCAGCCCACACACACACTCCAGGCCACTCCCGGCCAGCCCACACTCACACTCCAGGCCAGGCCACTCCCGGCCAGCCCACACACACACTCCAGGCCACTCCCGGCCAGCCCACACACACACTCCAGGCCACTCCCGGCCAATCCACACACACACTCCAGGCCACTCCCGGCCAGCCCACACACACACTCCAGGCCACTCCCGGCCAGCCCACACACACACTCCAGGCCACTCCCGGCCAGCCCACACACACACTCCAGGCCATTCCCGGCCAATCCACACACTCCCGTCCACTCCCGGCCAGCCCACACACACACTCCAGGCCACTCCCGGCCAGCCCACACACACACTCCAGGCCACTCCCGGCCAGCCCACACACACACTCCAGGCCGCTCCCAGCCAGCCCACACACACACTCCAGGCCACTCCCGGCCAGCCCACACACACACTCCAGGCCACTCCCGGCCAGCCCACACACACACTCCAGGCCAGACCACACACATACTCCAGGCCACCCCCGGCCAGCCCACACACACACTCCAGGCCAATCCCGGCCACCCCACACACACACTCCAGGCCACTCCCGGCCAGCCCACACACACACTCCAGGCCACTCCCGGCCAGCCCACACACACACTCCAGGCCAGACCACACACATACTCCAGGCCACTCCCGGCCAGCCCACACACACACTCCAGGCCACTCCCGGCCAGCCCACACACACACTCCAGGCCACTCCCGGCCAGCCCACACACACACTCCAGGCCACACTCGGCCATCCCACACAAACACGCCAGGCCACTCCCGGCCAGCCCACACTCACACTCCAGGCCAGGCCAGGCCAGCCCACACACACACTCCAGGCCACTCCCGGCCAGCCCACACACACACTCCAGGCCACTCCCGGCCAGCCAACACACACACTCCAGGCCACTCCCGGCCAGCCCACACACACACTCCAGGCCACTCCCGGCCAGCCCACACACACACTCCAGGCCACTCCCGGGCAGCCCACACTCACACTCCAGGCCACTCCCGGCCAGCCCACACACACTCCAGGCCACTCCCGGCCAGCCCACACACACACTCCAGGCCAGTCCCAGCCAGCCCACACAAACACTCCAGGCCACTCCCGGCCAACCAACACACACACTCCAGGCCACACCCGGCCAGCCCACACACACACTCCCGGCCACTCCCGGCCAGCCCACACACACACTCCAGGCCACTCCCGGCCAGCCCACACACACACTCCAGGCCACTCCCGGCCAGCCCACACACACACTCCAGGCCACTCCCGGCCAGCCCACACACACACTCCAGGCCAGTCCCAGCCAGCCCACACAAACACTCCAGGCCACTCCCGGCCAGCCCACACACACACTCCAGGCCACTCCCGGCCAGCCCACACACACACTCCAGGCCACTCCCGGCCAGCGCACACACACACTCCAGGCCACTCCCGGCCAGCCCACACACACACTCCCGGCCACTCCCGGCCAGCCCACACACACACTCCAGGCCAGGCCACTCCCGGCCAGCCCACACACACACTCCAGGACACTCCCGGCCAGCCCACACACACACTCCAGGCCATACCCGGCCAGCCCACACACACACTCCAGGCCACTCCCGGCCAGACCACACACATACTCCAGGCCACTCCCGGCCAGCCCACACACACACTCCAGGCCACTCCCGGCCAGCCCACACACACACTCCAGGCCAGGCCACTCCCGGCCAGCCCACACACACACTCCAGGCCAGACCACTCCCGGCCAGCCCACACACACACTCCAGGCCACTCCCGGCCAGCCCACACACACACTCCAGGCCACTCCCGGCCTGCCCACACACACACTCCAGGCCACTCCCGGCCAGCCCACACACACACTCCAGGCCACTCCCGGCCAGCACACACACACACTCCAGGCCACTCCCGGCCAGCCCACACACACACTCCAGGCCAGGCCACTCCCGGCCAGCCCACACACACACACCAGGCCACTCCCGGCCAGCCCACACACACACTCCAGGCCACTCCCGGCCAGCCCACACACACACTCCAGGCCACTCCCGGCCAGCCCACACACACACTCCAGGCCACTCTCGGCTATCCCACACACACACTCCAGGCCACTCCCGGCCAGCACACACACACACTCCAGGCCACTCCCGGCCACCCCACACACACATTCCAGGCCACTCTCGGCCATCCCACACACACACTCCAGGCCACTCCCGGCCAATCCACACACACACTCCAGGCCACTCCCGGCCAGCCCACACACACACTCGAGGCCACTCCCGGCCAATCCACACACACACTCCAGGCCACTCCCGGCCAGCCCACACACACACTCCAGGCCACTCCCGGCCAGCCCACACACACACTCCAGGCCACTCCCGGCCACCACACACACACTCCAGGCCACTCCCGGCCAGCCCACACACACACTCCAGGCCACTCCCGGCCAGCCCACACTCACACTCCAGGCCAGGCCACTCCCGGCCAGCCCACACACACACTCCAGGCCACTCCCGGCCAGCCCACACACACACTCCAGGCCACTCCCGGCCAATCCACACACACACTCCAGGCCACTCCCGGCCAGCCCACACACACACTCCAGGCCACTCCCGGCCAGCCCACACACACACTCCAGGCCACTCCCGGCCAGCCCACACACACACTCCAGGCCATTCCCGGCCAATCCACACACTCCCGTCCACTCCCGGCCAGCCCACACACACACTCCAGGCCACTCCCGGCCAGCCCACACACACACTCCAGGCCACTCCCGGCCAGCCCACACACACACTCCAGGCCACTCCCAGCCAGCCCACACACACACTCCAGGCCACTCCCGGCCAGCCCACACACACACTCCAGGCCACTCCCGGCCAGCCCACACACACACTCCAGGCCAGACCACACACATACTCCAGGCCACCCCCGGCCAGCCCACACACACACTCCAGGCCACTCCCGGCCACCCCATACACACACTCCAGGCCACTCCCGGCCAGCCCACACACACACTACAGGCCACTCCCGGCCAGCCCACACACACACTCCAGGCCAGACCACACACATACTCCAGGCCACTCCCGGCCAGCCCACACACACACTCCAGGCCACTCCCGGCCAGCCCACACACACACTCCAGGCCACTCCCGGCCAGCCCACACACACACTCCAGGCCACACTCGGCCATCCCACACAAACACGCCAGGCCACTCCCGGCCAGCCCACACACACACTCCAGGCCACTCCCGGCCAGCCCACACACACACTCCAGGCCACTCCCGGCCAGCCCACACACACACTCCAGGCCAGGGCACTCCCGGCCAGCCCACACACACACTCCAGGCCACTCCCGACCAGCCCACACACACACTCCAGGCCACTCCCGGCCAGCCCACACACACACTCCAGGCCAGGCCACTCCCGGCCAGTCCACACACACACTCCAGGCCACTCCCGGCCAGCCCACACACACACTCCAGGCCACTCTCCCCAGCCCACACACACACTCCAGGCCACTCCCGGCCAGCACACACTGACACTCCAGGCCACTCCCGGCCAGCCCACACACACACTCCAGGCCACTCCCGGCCAGCCCACACACACACTCCAGGCCACTCCCGGCCACCACACACACACTCCAGGCCACTCCCGGCCAGCCCACACACACACTCCAGGCCACTCCCGGCCAGCCCACACTCACACTCCAGGCCAGGCCACTCCCGGCCAGCCCACACAAACACTCCAGGCCACTCCCGGCCAGCCCACACTCACACTCCAGGCCACTCCCGGCCAGCCCACACACACACTCCAGGCCACTCCCGGCCAGCCCACACACACACTCCAGGCCAGACCACACACATACTCCAGGCCACTCCCGGCCAGCCCACACACACACTCCAGGCCACCCCCGGCCAGCCCACACACACACTCCAGGCCACTCCCGGCCACCCCACACACACACTCCAGGCCACTCCCGGCCAGCCCACACACACACTCCAGGCCAGACCACACACATACTCCAGGCCACTCCCGGCCAGCCCACACACACACTCCAGACCACTCCCGGCCAGCCCACACACACACTCCAGGCCACTCCCGGCCAGCCCACACACACACTCCAGGCCACTCTCGGCCATCCCACACAAACACTCCAGGCCACTCCCGGCCAGCCCACACACACACTCCAGGCCACTCTCGGCCAGCCCACACACACACTCCAGGCCACTCCCGGCCAGCCCACACACACACTTCAGGCCAGGCCACTCCCGGCCAGCCCACACACACACTCCAGGCCACTCCCGACCAGCCCACACGCACACTCCAGGCCACTCCCGGCCAGCCCACACACACACTCCAGGCCACGCCACTCCCGGCCAGTCCACACACACACTCCAGGCCACTCCCGGCCAGCCCACACACACACTCCAGGCCACTCTCCCCAGCCCACACACACACTCCAGGCCACTCCCGGCCAGCACACACTCACACTCCAGGCCACTCCCGGCCACCACACACACACTCCAGGCCACTCCCGGCCAGCCCACACACACAGTCCAGGATACTCCCGGCCAGCCCAGACACACACTCCAGGCCACTCCCGGCCAGCCCACACACACAGTCCAGGATACTCCCGGCCAGCCCAGACACACACTCCAGGCCACTCCCGGCCAGCCCACACACACAGTCCAGGATACTCCCGGCCAGCCCACACACACACTCCAGGCCACTCCCGGCCAGCCCACACACACACTCCAGGCCACTCCCGGGCAGCACACACACACACTCCAGGCCACTCCCGGCCAGCCCACACACACACTCCAGGCCACGCCCGGCCAGCCCACACACACACTCCAGGCCACTCCCGGCCAGCCCACACACACACTCCAGGCCACTCCCGGCCAGCCCACACACACACTCCAGGCCACTCCCGGCCAGCCCATTCACACACTCCCGGCCACTCCCGGCCAGCCCACACACACACTCCAGGCCTCTCTCCCCAGCCCACAGACACTCCAGTGGAACCCTTTCTTCTCACTCTCTCTAAACTCCTTCCTAATTTGGAGTCCTCTGTGAAATTGCTCTTTTCCTTAAACTGATCTACAGATTACAATTCCAGTTCACTAATCCCACCATTCAAATGAAATCCTCCATCCCTGACAGCACTCCATTAAATATCCTTTGTTTTGTCTCCAAGATCCTCACATCCTTTTGTATATTTAGCGGCAGAACAAGAAGCAATTCCTCAGCTATGGTCCTCTCTATAAACCTGGTTATAACTCTATAGGCTATTGGCAAAGTATTAGAAAGTGGGATTCAAATACTCAGGTGGTTGTTTTTGACCTTCCCAGTCCAGATGGGCCGAATGGCCTTTCTGTGCTCTGGACCTCGATGACTCTATGATCCTAACATCCTTCTTTTCGGAGTCTCCGCCTCTATTGATCAAGTTAAATATCTTCTGAGTTTTTTCGAATCTTATCGCCATGACCTTCCAGTGCAAAGTGTGGACATGTCCCCGCTCCCTTCCTGCACACTTTTTAAACTTGTCCCGTTTAGTTTATATTTCCTGTCCTCTGCCCTCCTCCCTAATGCATCACCCACACGACAGTGATTTAAATTTACTTTCCCCGTGACCCTCCCTTTCACAGATCTGGGAACATGCTGCTGAAGATTGCTGCTACCCTGCTCACTGAGTCATTGCTGAGTCTCTGTCATTTGTGAATGTTGAAATTCTTTCCATTGAAGCCTATCGCAGTGAATTGTGTCTTGAAGAGCAATTGTCCTCATGTGGACCCCGAGTGAACATCAGTGTCTCCTCCCCTCCTGTCTGAATAACTATCATTCACCGCTTCTCTCTGCTTTCTGTTTCTTAGCCAATATCACATTCTCACTCTCACAGACCCTTTAATCCACGGCTTTGGGACTCGAGAACAACTCTAATAAATGACATTTGATCACAATATGTCCCAGTACATAAATTCATATCAGTTCCCTCATTAATCCTCCAGTTATTTTGAAATATAACTGCAATAACAACATGCGATGTGATTTCCCACGAATATCGCCGTGTTTCTGGTCACATAACACCATTTCCTCGCGAAGGAGCAATATTCCTGTTGCCCAGTCTGCCCTAGAAATGTCCTGGTGACTAAAATTATACTGACTGCTCTGTCACTCCAGGGTTTATCCCTCTCTCTCCTTTTATAAACAGGATGGGGCAGTGAAAATGCCCCAGTCCCCTGGAACCACTCAGGTATCAATGAGGATTGAGTATCAGGGGCAGTGTGTCCACTATTTCCACACTCCATCCCTCAGTCACTGTCACACAACCAATCCAGACCCGGCTAATCTTCTATTTCATTGTGATAGAAAAAGTATTGGGTTGAAAGGGGTTAATGGAGCCTGTTTGTTTAGTGACTGTGATTAATGTCAGTCTCCATGGATCTAACCGTGTCACTGGAGGGTTTGTCTCTGCTATTAATAAGCGATTCCTTTCATTGTGTTATCCCAAACTGTCAGCGGGAGCGTCAATTCCAACACTGCCAGAGATCAGCGGCCCCAGAGAGACCGAGAGGAGGGAGCAGAATCTGGGAACTACCCACGGGAACGTTACAGCAATGGATCAGTATCTGGGAACTACCCACAGGAACGTTACAGCAATGGATCAGAATCTGGGAACTATCCACAGGAACGTTACAGCAATGGATTAGAATCTGGGGACTACCCACAGGAACGTTACAGCAATGGATCAGAATCTGGGAACTATCCACAGGAACGTTACAGCAATGGATCAAAGTCTGGGAACTGCCCACAGGAACGTTACAGCAATGGATCCGAATCTGGGAACTACCCACGGGAACGTTACAGCAATGGATCAGTATCTGGGAACTACCCACAGGAACGTTACAGCAATGGATCAGAATCTGGGAACTGCCCACAGGAACGTTACAGCAATGGATCAGAATCTGGGATCTAACCACAGGAACGTTACAGCAATGGACAGGAGTTTATCCCAGGGTCTTTATTGGATTGCTCGAGATCCTTTCCTTTCAGCGTTTTGGATCCAAGATCTACTCTGGATAATTCAGGCGGGTTATTATCCGCTCCTGGCTGTTGTCGGTGTCCCTGGTAAGTCTCACTATCCAGTTATTTATTGTATAAACTATTTGAATTGTATTATTGCTCTGGAATTTCCATCTTGGAAAGATTGAATGCATGTTGTTCAGTTCCAGTTACTAATCTCAGTCCCTATCCAGTATCCACACACCGCTCTCTGGCTGTAATCGGAGACTGGGGTCACAATCTCCGCGCTCCCTTTGACACTGAAATTATTTATATCCAGATGTTATTTCTATTCCCAATCCTGCCCACTTGCCATCGCCTCATCGCAGAACAATCCATCATCTGTGTCTGTGTCAAATCCAGACTCGACTATTGCGATTAAATTCGAGTCACTCAATTGCTGTTCTAAATCTTCATGAAGCACAGATCACACCCAACTCTGCTGTCCATATCCTAACCCACACACAATGCCAGTCACGTACCGTCCCTCTGCTCACTGATCTACATTGGTTCCCAATCTTGCAGCTCTCAAGAGCAATGTTCTCATTCTGTGATTGAAATTCTCCACAGTCTCACGTAAAAAAATTATCCCATTTCCAACGAATGGGAAAACAGTTAATTTTCATTCCATGTCCAGTTATATTATTGTTAAGATGGTGGAGGGTCTGTGGATGGGTCTCTGGAGGTTGTGTTATTGGGAGGTTAGTGGAGGTGATGTGGATGGATCTCTGGAGGTTGTGTTATTGTGAAGTTAGTGGAGGTGATGTGGATGTGTTTCTGGAGGCTGTGTTATTGGGAAGTTAGTGGTGGTGAGGAGGACGTGTTTCTGGAGGTTCTGTTATTGGAACGTTAGTGGAGGTGATGTGGATGTGTTTCTGGAGGTTGTGTTATTGGAAAGTTAGTGGAGGTGATGTGGATGGGTTTCTGGAGGAAGTGTTTATGGGAGGTTAGTGGAAGTGATGAGGATGTGTTTCTGGAGGTTGTGTTATTGGGGAGTTCCTGGAGGCGATAAGGATGTTTTTTGGATGTTGTGTTATTGGGAGGTTAGTGGAGTTGCTGTGGATGTGTTTCTGGAGGTTGTTTTATTGGCAAATTATTGGGGGTGCTGTGGTTGGGTTCCTTGAGATTGTTAGGGGCTGCTTAGTACAGGGCATTATAGGGGCTGTTTAGCACAGGGCTAAATCGCTGGCTTTGAAAGCAGACCAAGGCAGGCAAGCAGCACGGTTCCATTCCCGTAACAGCCTCCCCGAACAGGCGCCGGAATGTGGCGACTAGGGGCTTTTCACAGTAATTAATTTGAAGCCTACTTGTGAAATTAGGCGATTTTCATTTCATTTATTGGGAGTTTAGTGGAGTTGATGAGGGTGGTTTTCTCGAGGTTGTGTTATTTGGAAATTAGTGAGTGTGCTGTGCATGTGTTATTGGAGGCTGTGTTATAGGGTAGTTAGTGGACGTCATAAGGATGAATTTCTGGAGTTTGTGTAATTCGGAATGTGTGGAGGTGTGTGGATGGGTTTCTGGAGATTTTGTTATTGGGAAGTGAGTGGCGGTGCTTTGAGTGAAATTCTGGAGGTTGTGTTATTGGGAAGCTAGTGGGGCTACTGTGGTAGGGTTTCTGGAGATTGTGTTATTGGGAAGTTAGTGGAGGTGATGTGGATGTGGTTCTGGCGGTTGTGTTATTGGGAAGTTAGTGGAGGTGATGTGGATGGGTTTCTGGAGGTTGTGTTATTGGGAAGTTAGTGGAGTTGATGAGGATGAGTTTCTGGAGATTGTGTTATTGGGAGGTTAGTGGAGGTTATGAGGATGAGTTTCTGGAGATTGTGTTATTGGGAGGTCAGTGGCGGTGATGTTGATGGGTTTCTGGAGGCTGTGTTATTGGGAAGTTAGTGGACGTGATGTTGATGGGTTTCTGGAGGTTGTGTTATTGGGAATTTAGTGGGGTTGTTGTGGTTGGGTTTCTTGAGATTGTGTTATTAGAAGTTTCGTGGAGGTGATGAGGATGTGTTTACCAAGGTTGTGTTATTGGGATGTTGGTATGGGTGCTGTGAATGTGTTTCTGGAGGTTGTGTTATTGAAATTAAAAGGAAAATTGAAAATCGCTTATTGTTACAAGTAGACTTTAAATGATGGACCCTAGTCGCCACATTCCGGCGACAGTTCGGGGAAGCTGGGACGGGAATTGAACCATGCTGCTGGCCTGCTTTCACAGTGGAGGTTCTCTGGTTGTGTTTCTGGAGGTTGTGTTATTGGGAAGTTAATGGAGATGATGAGGATGTGTTTATGGAGATTGTGTTGTTGGGAAGTTAGTGGCGGTGGTGATGATGGATTTCTGGAGGTTGTGTTATTGGAAAGTTAGTGGAGCTGCTGTGGATGTGTTTCTGGAGGTTGTGTTATTATGATGTTCGTGGAGGTGATGTGGCTGTGTTTCTGGAGGTTGTCTTAATGGGAAGTTAGTGGAGGTGATGCGAATCTGTTTATGGACGTTGCGTTATTGGGAAATTAGTGGAGGTGATATGCATGTGTTTCTGGAGGTAGTGTTTTGGCGATATAGTGGAGGTGATTTGTATATGTTTCTAGAAGTTGTATTATCGCGCTCATAAGGGGGTGGTGTTTGCTAGAGCTGTTGGGGAGGGTTGGAACTGCTGTGGCAGGGTGATGGGAACCGATATAGGAAGTCGGAAATTAGTAAAACAGCGTCAGAAGCAAAAGGCAGTGAGGGGGTAAGTGTAAGGCAGAGGAGCCCTCGTCAAAAATCAAAAACGGCGACAGTACAAGGAACAATGAATATTAATATTAAACAGTGAACAGTAATATTAAAAGGAATACAACGGGAAGTAAAAATATAAATGGTAAGTGACGCGGCAGGTTGTTACATGAAGATATAGGTTCAACGACAAGGAAAATTCAGAGAAACGTTAAGAGGAAATATAACTTAGGAGAGGTTACTGATCGAGGTGTTAAGATTCAAAACAGAGGTATAAAAGACAACATAAGTGTACTTTAGCTGAATGCTCGTTGTATTCGGAATAAGCTAAATGAGTTGATGGCGCAAATTATCGTGAATGACTATGATTTCGTGGCCATTACTGAAACATGGTTACAGGATGGTCACGACTGGGAGTTAAATATCGAGGGTATCAATCTATTCGGATTGACAGATTGGATGGTAAGGGAGGTGGTGTAGCTCTGTTATTTAAGGATGGCATCCGGGCAATAGTGAGGGATTACATCAGTGTTATGCAGGATAAGTTTGAATTCGTTTGGGTGGAACTCAGGGATAATAAGGCGAAAAAGTCACTAATAGCAGAAGTCTATAGGCCACCAAAGAGTAACATTATGGTGGGGCAGGCAATAAACAAAGAAATAACGGATGCATGTAGAAATGGTACAGCAGTTAGCATGGGGATTTTAATCTACATGTCGATTGGTTTAACCAGGTCGGTCAAGGCAGCCTTGAGGAGGAGTTTATAGAATGTATCCGGGATAGTTTCCTAGAACAGTATGTAATGGAATCTACGAGGAAACAAGCGGTCCTAGATCTGGTCCTGTGTAATGAGATAGGATTGATTAATGATCTCATAGTTAGGGATCCTCTCGGAAGGAGCGATCACAATATGGTGGAATTTGAAATACAGATGAAGGGCGAGAAGGTAAAATCAAACACTAGTGTTTTGTGCTTCAGCAAAGGCGAATACAATGGCATGAGAGAGGAGCTAGTTAAGGTAGACTGGGAGCAAAGACTTCATGGTGAAACAGTTCAGGAACAGTGGAGATCCATCCAAGCGATTTTTCTCAGTGCTCAGCAAAGGTTTATACCAACAAAAAGGAAGGACGGTAGAAAGAGGGAAAATTGACCGTGGATATTTAAGGGAGAGTATCAAATTGAAGGAAAACGCATACAAAGTGGCAACTATTAGTGGGAGACTAGAGGACTGGGAAATCTTCAAGGGGCAACAGAAAGGTACTCAAAAAGCTATAAAGAAGAGTAAGATATATTATGAGAGTAACCATGCTCAGAATATTAAAAAAAATAGTAAACGTTTCTACAAATATATAAAACAAAAATGAGTGGCTAAGGTAAATATTGGTCCTTTAGAGGATGAGAAGGGAGATGAAGAAATGGCTGAGGAGCTGAACTGGTGTTTTGGGTCGGTCTTCACAGTGGAAGACACAAATAACATGCCACTCACTGATTGAAATGAGGCTTTGACAGGTGAGGACCTTGAGATGATTGTTATCAGTAAGGCGATAGTGATGGGCAAGCTAATTGGGCTAAAGGTAGACAAGTCTCCTGGCCCTGATGGAATGCATCCCAGTGTGCTAAAATAGATGGTTAGGGAAATTGCAAATGCACTAGTGATAATTTACCAAAATTCACCAGACTTTGGGGAGGCCTCGGCGGATTCGAAATTCGCAAACTTGACACCACTGTTTAAAAAAGGAGGTAGCAGAAAGCGGGTAATAAGCGGGTGAGCTTAACTTCGGTAGTAGGGAAGATGCTGGAATCTATCATCAAGGAAGAAATAGCGAGGCATCTGGATGGAAATTGCCCCACTGGGCAGTCACAGCATGGGTTCATAAAGGGCAGGTCGTGCCGAACTAAATTAGTGGATTTCTTTGACGGCATTGCCACTGCGGTAGATAACGGGGAGACAATGGATGTGGTATATCCGGATTTCCAGAAAGCCTTTGACTTGTCAAACCTTGGTGCCACACAAAAGGTTGATGCTTAAGATAAAGACGCATGGCATTAAGGGTAAAGTAGTAGCATGGTTAGAGGATTGGTTAATTAATAGAAAGCAAAAGTGGGGATTAATGGTTGTTTCTCTGGTTGGCTATCAGTAGCTAGTGGTGTCCCTCAGGGATGTTGAGCCCACAATTGTTCACAATTTACATGGATGAATTGGAGTTGGGGACAAAGGGCAATGTGTCCAAGTTTGCAGACGCCACTAAGATGAATGGTAAAGCAAAACGAGCAGAGGATACCGGAAGTCTGCAGAGGTGTTTGGATAAGGTAAGTGAATGGCCTTGACACTGGCAGATGGAATACAATGTTGACAAGTGTGAGGTCATCCATTTTGGTTGGAATAACAGCAAAAGGGATTATTATTTAAATGATAAAATATTAAAACATGCTGTTATGCAGAGAGACATGGGTGTGCTAGTGCATGAGTCTAAAAAAGTTGGTTCACAGGTGCAACAGGTGATTAAGAAGGCGAATGGAATTTTGTCCTTCATTGCTAGAGGGATGGAGTTTAAGATTGGGAGGTTATGCTGCAATTGTGTAAGGTATTAGTAAGGCTATACTTGGAGTATTGTGTTCAGTTTTGGTCTCCCCACTAGGGAAAGGACGTACTGGCACTGGAGGGTGTGCAGAGGAGATTCACTAGTTTAATCTCGGAGCTGAAGGGCTTGGATTACGAGGAGATGTTGAGGAGACTGGGACTGTACTCGTTGGAATGAAGAAGGATGAGGGGGTATCTTATAGAAACATATAAAATTATGAAAGGAATAGATAGGATAGATGCGGGCATGTTGCTTCCACTGGCGGGTGAAAGCAGAACAAGGGAGCATAGCCTTAAAAGGGGAAGTAGATTTAGGATTGAGTTTAGAAGCAACTTCTTCACCCAAAGGGTTGTGAATCTATGGAATTCCTTGCGCAGTGAAGCAGTAGAGGCTCCTTCATTAAATGTATTTAAGATAAAGATAGATGGTTTTTTTGAAAAATAAAGGGATTAAGGGTTATGGTGTTCGGGCCGGAAAGTGGAGCTGAGTCCACAAAAGATCAGCCATGACCTAATTGAATGGTGGCGCAGGCTCGATGGGCCAGATGGCCTACTCCTGCTCCTAGTTCTTATGTTCTTAAAGATCATTGTGATGTGGATGGGTTTCTGGAGGTTGTGCTATTGGGAAGTTAATGGAGGTGATGAGGATGTATTTCTGGGGATTGTGTTATTGGGAGGTTAGTGGAGGCGATGTGGATGTGTTTCTGGAGGTTGTGTTATTGGGAAGTTAGTGGAGGTGATGAGGATGTGTTTCTGATGGTTGTGTTATTGGAAAGTTAATGGAGGTAATGAGGATGTGTTTCTGGAGATTGTGTTATTGGGAGGTTAGTGGAGGTGATGTGGATGTGTTTCTGGAGGTTGTGTTATTGGGAAGTTAGTGGAGGTGATGTGGATGGGTTTCTGGAGGTTTTGTTATTGGGAGGTGAGTGGAGGTTCGCTGGATGTGATTCTGGAGGTTGTGTTATTGGGAAGTGAGTGGAGGTTCGCTGGATGTGATTCTGTAGGTTGTGTTATTGGGAGGTTAGTGGAGTTGATGAGGATGTGTTTCTGGAGGTTGTGTTATTGGGACGTTAGTAGAGGTGATGTGGATGTGTTTCTGGAGGTTGTGTTATTGGGAAGTTAGTGGAGGTGATGTGGATGTGTTTCTGGAGGTTGTGTTATTGGGACGTTAGTGGAGGTGATGTGGATGGGTTTCTTGAGTTTGTGTTATTGGGAAGTTAGTGGAGGTGATGAGGATGCGCATTTGGAGGTTGTGTTATTGGAAAGTTAGTGGAGGTGCTGTGGATGTGTTTCTGGAGGTTGTGCTATTGATGAATTAGTGGATGTGATGAGATTGCGATTCTGTAGGTTGTTTTATTGGGAAGTTAGTGGAGGTGATGTGAATATGTTTGTGGAGGTTGTGATATTGGGAAGATAGTGGAGGTGATGTGGATGTGTTTCTGGAGGTTGTGTTATTGAGGAGTTAGTGGAGGTGATGAGGATGTGTTTCTGGAGGTTGTGTTATTGAGGAGTTAGTGGAGGTGATGAGGATGTGTTTCTGGAGGTTGTGTTATTGAGGAGTTAGTGGAGGTGATGAGGATGTGTTTCTGGAGTTTGTGTTATTGGGAAGGTAGTGGAGGTGATGAGGATGTGTTTCTGGAGGTTGTGTTATTGGGAAGTTAGTGGAGGTGATGTGGATGTGTTTCTGGAGGTTGTGTTATTGGGAAGGTAGTGGAGGTGATGAGGATGTGTTTCTGGAGGTTGTGTTATTGAGAAGGTAGTGGAGGTGATGAGGATGTGTTTCTGGAGTTTGTGTTATTGGGAAGGTAGTGGAGGTGATGAGGATGTGTTTCTGGAGGTTGTGTTATTGAGAAGGTAGTGGAGGTGATGAGGATGTGTTTCTAGAGTTTGTGTTATTGAGAAGGTAGTGGAGGTGATGTGGATGTGTTTCTGGAGGTTGTGTTATTGGGAAGTTAGTTGAGGTGATGTGGATGTGTTTCTAGAGTTTGTGTTATTGAGAAGGTAGTGGAGGTGATGTGGATGTGTTTCTGGACGTTGTGTTATTGCGAATTTAGTCGATGTGCTGTGGATGGGTTCCTCGTGGTTGTGTTATTGGGAGGTTAGTGGAGTAGCTGTGAATGTGTTTCTGAAGGTTGCGTTATTGGATGGTTGGTGGAGGTGATGTGGATATTGTTCTGCAGGTTGTGTTATTGGGGAGGTAGTGGTGGTGATGAGGATGTGTTTCTGGTGGTTGTGTTATTGGGATGTTAGTGGAGATGATGTGAATGTGTTATTGGAGGTTGTGCTTTTGGGTGTTTAGTTGATGTGATGTAGATGGGTTTCTGCAGTTTGTGTTATTGGGAAGTTAGTGGAGGTGATGAGAATGGGATGCTGACATGTGTGTTATTGGGAAGTAAGTGGAGATGATGAGGATGTGTTTCTGGAGGTTGTGTTATTGGGAGGTTAGTGGAGATGATGAGGATGTGTTTCTGGAGGTTGTGTTATTGGGAGGTTAGCGGAGATGATGAGGATGTGTTTCTGGAGTTTGTGTTTTTGGGAAGTTAGTCGGGGAAATCAGGATGTGTTTCTGGAGGCTGTATTTTTGCGAAGTTAGTGGAGATGTTGTGAATGTGTTTCTGCAGGTTGTGTTTTTGGATGTTTAGTGAAGGTGATGTGGATGGGTTTCTGGAGGTTGTGTGATTGGGGAGTTAGTGGAGGTGATGATGATGGGTTTCTGGAGGTTGTGTTATTGGGAAGTTAGTGGAGGTGATGAGGATGTGTTTCTGAAGGTTGTGTTATTGGGATGTTATTGGAGGTGATGTGGACGTGTTTCTGGAGGTTGTGTTATTGGGAAGTTAGTGGAGGTGATGAGGATGTGTTTCTGGAGGTTGTGTTATTGGGAAGTTAGTGGAGGTGATGTGGATGGGTTTGTGTAGGTTGTGTTATTGGGAAGTTAGTGGAGGTGATGTGGATGGGTTTCTGGAGGTTGTGTGATTGGGGAGTTAGTGGAGAAGATGTGGATGGGTTTGTGTAGGTTGTGTTATTGGGAAGTTAGTGGAGGTGATGTGGATGGGTTTCTGTAGGTTGTGTTATTGGGAGGTTAGTGGAGGTGATGTGGATGGGTTTCTGGAGGTTGTGTGATTGGGGAGTTAGTGGAGGAGATGTGGATGGGTTTGTGTAGGTTGTGTTATTGGGAAGTTAGTGGAGGTGATGTGGATGGGTTTCTGGAGGTTGTGTGATTGGGGAGTTAGTGGAGGAGATGTGGATGAGTTTGTGTAGGTTGTGTTATTGGGACGTTAGTGGAGGAGATGTGGATGGGTTTGTGTAGGTTGTCTTATTGGGAAGTTAGTGGAGATGATGTGGATGGGTTTCTGGAGGTTGTGTGATTGGGGAGTTAGTGGAGGTGATGATGATGGGTTTCTGGAGGTTGTGTTATTGGGGAGTTAGTGGAGGTGATGAGGATGGGTTTCTGGAGGTTGTGTTATTGGGCTGTTAGTAGAGGTGATGTGGATGTGTTTCTGGTGGTTGTGTTTATGAGGCGTAAGTGGAGGTGGTGTTGGTGGGTTTGTGGAGGAAGTATTATTGGGATGTCAGTGGAGGTGATGGGGATGTGTTTTTGAAGGTTGTGTTATTGGGTAGTTAGTGGACGTCATAAGGATGTGTTTCTGGAGGGTGTGTAATTCGGAATGTGTGGAGGTGTGTGGATGGGTTTCTGGAGATTTTGTTATTGGGAAGTTAGTGGCGGTGCTTTGAGCGAATTTCTGGAGGTTGTGTTATTGTGAAACTAGTGGGGCTACTATGGTAGGTTTTCTGGAGATTGTGTTACTGGAGGTTCGGGAGGTGATGTAGATGTGTTTCTGGAGGTTGTGTTATTGGAAAGTTAGTGGAGGTTCGCTGGATGTGTTTCTGGAGGTTGTGTTATTGGGAGGTTAGTGGAGATGATGAGGATGTGTTTCTGGAGGTTGTGTTATTGTGAGGTTAGTGGAGGTGATGAGGATGTGTTTCTGGAGGTTGTGTTATTGTCGAGTTAGTGGAGATGATGAGGATGTGTTTCTGGAGTTTGTGTTTTTGGGAAGTTAGTCGGGGTAATCAGGATGTGTTTCTGGAGGCTGTATTTTTGCGAAGTTAGTGGAGATGTTGTGAATGTGTTTCTGCAGTTTGTGTTTTTGGGTGTTTAGTGGAGGAGATGTGGATGGGTTTCTGGAGGTTGTGTTTTTGGGTGTTTAGTGGAGGTGATGAGGATGGGTTTCTGGAGGTTGTGTTATTGGGATGTTAGTGGAGGTGATGCGGATGTGTTTCTGGTGGTTCTGTTTATGGGGCGTTAGTGGAGGTGATGTTGGTGGGTTTGTGGAGGAAATATTATAGGGAGGTTTGTGGAAGTGATGTGGATGTGTTTCTGGAGGTTGTGTTATTGGGATATCCACAGTACGACGTCTTACAACACCAGGTTAAAGTACAACAGGTTTGTTTCGATGTCACTCGCTTTCGGAGCGCTGCTCCTTCCTCAGGTGAATGAAGAGGTAGGAGGAAGGAGCAGCGCTCCGAAAGCTAGTGACATCGAAACAAACCTGTTGGACTTTAACCTGGTGTTGTAAGACTTCGTTCTGTGCTCACCCCAGTCCAACGCCGGCATCTCCACATCACTGGGATGTCAGTGGAGGTGTTGTGGATGTGTTTCGGGAGATTGTGTTATTGGGGAGTTATTGGGGGTGCTGTGGTCGGGTTTCTTGAGATTGTGTTGTTGGGAGTTTAGTGGAGTTGATGAGGATGGTTTTCTCGAGGTTGTGTTATTTGGAAGTTAGTGAGTGTGCTGTGAATGTGTTTTTGGAGGTTGTGTTATTGGGTAGTTAGTGGAGGTCATAAGGATGAGTTTCTGGAGGTTGTGTAATTCGGAATGTGTGGAGGTGTGTGGATGGGTTTCTGGAGGTTTTGTTATTGGGAAGTTTGTGGCGGGGCTTTGAGCGAAATTCTGGAGGTTGTGTTATTGGGAAGCTAGTGGGGCTACTGTGGTAGGGTTTCTGGAGATTGTGTTACTGGGAGGTTAGTGGAGGTGATGTAGATGTGTTTCTGGAGGGTGTGTTCTTGGGAAGTTAGTGGAGATTCGCTGGATGTGTTTCTGGAGGTTGTGTTATTGGGAAGATATTGGAGGTGATGAGGATGTGTTTCTGGAGGTTGTGTTATTGGGAAGTTAGTGGAGGTGATGAGGATGGGTTTCTGGAGGTTGTGTTATTGAGAAGTTAGTGGAGGTGATGTGGACGTGTTTCTGGAGGTTGTGTTATTGGGAAGTTAGTGGAGGTGATGGGGATGTGTTTCTGGAGGTTGTGTTACTGGGAAGTTAGTGGAGGTGATGAGGATTTGTTTATGGAGATTGTGTTCTTGGGAAGTTAGTGGAGGTGATGTGGATGTGTTTCTGGAGGATGTGTTATTGGGAAGTTAGTGGAGGTGATGTGATGAGTTTCTGGAGGTTGTGTTATTGGGAAGTTATTGGAGGTGATGTGATGAGTTTCTGGAGGTTGTGTTATTGGGAAGTTAGTGGAGGTGATGTGGATGTGTTTCTGCAGGTTGTGTTATTGGGAAGTTAGTGGAGGTGATGAGGATGTGTTCCTGGAGGTTGTGTTATTGGGAAGTTAGTGGAGGTGATGTAGATGGGTTTCTGGAGGTTGTGTTATTGGGAAGTTAGTGGAGTTGATGAGGATGTGTTTCTCGAGGTTGTGTTATTGGGAGGTTAGTGGAGGTGATGTGGATGTGTTTCTGGAGGTTGAGTTATTGGGACGTTAGTGGAGGTGATGTGGATGGGTTTCTGGAGGTTGTGCTACTGACGAGTTAGTGGAAGTGATGAGATTGTGATTCTGTAGATTGTGTTATTGGGAAGTTAGTGGAGGTGATGTGAATCTGTGTGTTGAGATTGTGATATTGGGAAGTTAGTGGAGGTGATGAGGATGGGTTTCTGGAGGTTGTGTTATTTGGAAGTTAGTGAGTGTGCTGTGAATGTGTTTTTGGAGGTTGTGTTATTGGGAAGTTAGTGGAGGTGATGTGGACGTGTTTCTGGAGGTTGTGTTATTGGGACGTTAGTGGAGGTGATGTAGATGGGTTTCTGGAGGTTGTGTTATTGGAAAGTTAGTGAGGGTAATGAGGATGTGTTTCTGGAGGTTGTGTGATTGGGGAGTTATTGGAGGGGATGTGGATGTGTTTCTGGAGGGTGTGTCATTGGGGCGTGAGTGGCGGTGATGTGCATGGGTTTCTGGGGGTTGTGTTATTGGGAATTTTGTGGGGTTGTTGTGGTTGGTTTTCTGGAGATTGTGTTATTGGATGTTTCGTGGAGGTGATGAGGATGTGTTTACCAAGGTTTTGTTATTGGGATGTTGGTGGGGGTGCTGTGGATGTGTTTACCAAGGTTGTATTATTGAAATGAAAAGAAAAATTGAAAAACGCTTATTGTTACAAGTAGGCTTCAAATGAAGGCCCCTAGTCACCACATTCCGGTGACTGTTCGAGGAAGCTGGGACGGGAATTGAACTGTGCTGCTGGCCCACTTGGTCTGCTTTCAAAGCCAGCGATTAACCCCTGTTGCCAGTTCCTACTGGAAACAGTGGAGGTTCGCTGGATGTGTTTCTGGAGGTTGTGTTATTGGGAAGATATTGGAGGTGATGACGATTTGTTTATGGAGATTGTGTTCTTGGGAAGTTAGTGGAGGTGATGTGGATGTGTTTCTGGAGGTTGTGTTATTGGGAAGTTAGTTGGGTTGATGAGGATGGGTTTCTGGAGGTTGTGTTATTGGGAAGTTAATGGAGGTGATGTGGATCGTTTCCTGAGTTTGTGTTATTGGGACGTTAGTGGAGGTGATATGAATATGCTTGTGGAGGTTGTGTTATGGGGAAGTTAGTGGATGTGTCCTGAATGTGTTTGTGGAGGCTGTGTTATTGGGAAGTTAGTGGAGGTGATGTGGATGGGTTTCTCGTGATTGTGTTATTGGGAAGTTAGTGGAGGTGATGTGAACGTGTTTCTGGAGGTTGTGTTATTGTGAAGTTAGTGGAGGTGATGAGATTGTGATTCTGTAGGTTGTGTTATTGGGATGTTAGTGGAGGTGATGTGAATATGTGTGTGGAGATTGTGATATTGGGAAGTTAGTGGAGGTGATGCGGATGTGTTTCTGGATGTTGTGATATTGGGAAGTTAGTGGAGGTGATGCGGATGTGTTTCTGGAGGTTGTGTTATAGGGACGTTAGTGGAGGTGATGTGAATATGTGTGTGGAGATTGTGATATTGGGAAGTTAGTGGAGGAGCTATGGATGTGTTTCTGGAGGTTGTGTTATTGGGAAGTTAATGGAGGTGATGTGGATGGGTTTCTTGAGTTTGTGTTATTGGGACGTTAGTGGAGGTGATATGAATATGCTTGTGGAGGTTGTGTTATGGGGAAGTTAGTGGATGTGTCCTGAATGTGTTTGTGGAGGCTGTGTTATTGGGAAGTTAGTGGAGGTGATGTGGATGGGTTTCTGGAGGTTGTGTTATTGGGAAGTTAGTGGAGGTGATGAGGATGTGTTTCTGGAGGTTGTGATATTGGGAAGTTAGTGGAGGTGATGAGGATGTGTTTCTGGAGGTTGTGTTATTGGGAAGTTAGTGGAGGTGATGTGAATATGTGTGTGGAGCTTGTGTTGTTGGGAAGTTAGTGGAGGTGATGTGGATGTGTTTCTGGAGGTTGTGTTATTGGGAGGTTATTGGAGGTGATGTGGACGTGTTTCTGGAGGTTGTGTTATTGGGAAGTTAGTGAAGGTGATGAGGATGGGTTTCTGGAGGTTGTGTTATTGGGAGGTTAGTGGAGGTGATGAGGATGTGATTCTGGAGGTTGTGTCATTGGGAGGTTAGTGGTGGTGATGAGGATGTGATTCTGGAGGTTGTGTTATTGGGAGGTTAGTGGAGGTGTTGTGGACGTGTTTCTGGAGGTTGTGTTATTGGAAAGTTATTGGAGGTGATGAGGATGTGTTTCTAGAGGTTGTGTTATTGGGAAGTTAGTGGTGGTGATGAGGATGTGATTCTGGAGGTTGTGTTATTGGGAGGTTAGTGGAGGTGTTGTGGACGTGTTTCTGGAGGTTGTGTTATTGGGAAGTTAGTGGAGGTGATGAGGATGTGGTTCTGGGGGTTGTGTTATTGGGAGGTTAGTGGAGGTGATGAGGATGTGTTTCTAGAGGTTGTGTTATTGGGAGGTTAGTGGAGGTGATGTGGACGTGTTTCTGGAGGTTGTGTGATTGGGAAGTTAGTGGACGTGATAAAAATCGGTAATTGGACGTCGTGTTGTGAGCTGCTGCAGCTATTCAGTGAGAACAGATAGTTTGGTGACACCAGGTCTGGACAAGGTTTTGGGACTGTGAAACTGGGTGTGTAACATGACCAGCAAATGGAGCCGAGAGGGAGCCTGACACCAGGCTGTGGATGGTCCTGTCAAATCTGATATAACAAGGAGCTGATTACAGAACGGTGTCACCTCATTCAGCACGGCCTGGAGACTGACACCAGGCTGTGAATGGTCCTGTCAAATCTGATATAAAAAGGAGCTGGTTACAGAACGGTGTCACCTCCTTCAGCACGGTCTGGAGCCTGACACCAGGCTGTGAATGGTCCTGTCAAATCTGATATAAAAAGGAGCTGGTTACAGAACGGTGTCGCCTCCTTCAGCACGGTCTGGAGCCTGACACCAGGCTGTGGTTGGTCCTGTCAAATCTGATATAACAAGGTGCTGGTTACAGAACGGTGTCGCCTCCTTCAGCACGGCCTGGAGCCTGACACCAGGCTGTGGATGGTCCTGTCAAATCTGATATAACATGGAGCTGGTTACAGAACGGTGTCGCCTCCTTCAGCACGGCCTGGAGCCTGACACCAGGCTGTGGATGGTCCTGTCAAATCTGAGATAACAAGGAGCTGGTTACAGAACGGTGTCACCTCCTTCAGCACGGCCTGGAGCCTGACACCAGGCTGTGGATGGTCCTGTCAAATCTGATATAACAAGGAGCTGGTTACAGAACGGTGTCGCCTCCTTCAGCACGGCCTGGAGCCTGACACCAGGCTGTGGATGGTCCTGTCAAATCTGATATAACAAGGAGCTGGTTACAGAACGGTGTTGACTCCTTCAGCACGGCCTGGAGCCTGACACCAGGCTGTGGATGGTCCTGTCAAATCTGATATAACAAGGAGCTGGTTACAGAACGGTGTCACCTCCTTCAGCACGGCCTGGAGCCTGACACCAGCCTGTGGATGGTCCTGTCAAATCTGATATAACAAGGAGCTGGTTACAGAACGGTATCGCCTCCTTCAGCACGGCCTGGAGCCTGACACCAGGCTGTCGATGGTCCTGTCAAATCTGATATAACAAGGTCCTGGTTACAGAACGGTGTCACCTCCTTCAGCACGGCCTGGATCCTGACACCAGGCTGTGGATGGTCCTGTCAAGTCTGATATAACAAGGTTCTGGTTACAGAACAGAGTCGCCTCCTTCAGCACGGCCTGGAGCCTGATACCAGGCTGTTGATGGTCCTGTCAAATCTGAGATAACAAGGAGCTGGTTACAGAACGGTGTCGCCTCCTTCAGCACGGCCTGGAGCCTGACACCAGGCTGTGGATGGTCCAGTCAAATCTGATATAACAAGGAGCTGGTTACAGAACGGTGTCACCTCCTTCAGCACGGCCTGGAGCCTGACACCAGGCTGTGGATGGTCCTGTCAAATCAGATATAACAAGGAGCTGGTTACAGAACAGTGTCGCCTCCTTCAGCACGGCCAGGAGCCTGACACCAGGCTGTGGATGGTCCTGTCAAATCTGATACAACAAGGAGCTGGTTACAGAACGTTGTCGCCTCCTTCAGCACGGCCTGCCGCCTGACACCAGGCTGTGGATTGTCCTGTCAAATCTGATATAACAAGGAGCTGGTTACTGAACGGTGTCGCCTCCTTCAGCGCGGCCTGGAGCCTGAAACCAGGCTGTGGATGGTCCTGTCAAATCTGATATAACAAGGAGCTGGTTACGGAACGGTGTCACCTCCTTCAGCACGGCCTGGAGCCTGACACCGGGCTGTGGATGGTCCTGTCAAATCTGATATATAAAGGAGCTGGTTACAGAACGGTGTCGCCTCCTTCAGCACGGCCTGGAGCCTGACACCAGGCTGTGGATGGTCCTGTCAAATCTGATATAACAAGGTGCTGGTTACAGAACGGTGTCACCTCCTTCAGCACGGCCTGGAGCCTGACACCAGACTGTGGATGGTCCTGTCAAATCTGATATAACAATGTGCTGGTTACAGAACGGTGTCGCCTCCTTCAGCACGGCCTGGAGCCTGACACAAGGCTGTGGATGGTCCTGTCAAATCTGATACAACAAGGAGCTGGTTACAGAACGGTGTCGCATCCTTCAGCACGGCCTGGAGCCTGACACCAGGCTGTGGATGGTCCTGTCAAATCTGATATAACAAGGAGCTGGTTACAGAACGGTGTCGCCTCCTTCAGCATGGCCTGGAGCCTGACACCAGGCTGTGGATGGTCCTGTCAAATCTGATATAACAAGGAGCTGGTTACAGAACGGTGTCACCTCCTTCAGCACTGCCTGGAGCCTGACACCAGGCTGTGGATGGTCTTGTCATATCTGATATAACAAGGAGCTGGTTACAGAACGGTGTCACCTCCTTCAGCACGGCCTGGAGCCTGACACCAGGCTGTGGATGGTCCTGTCAAATCTGATATAAAAAGGTGCTGGTTACAGAACAGTGTCGCCTCCTTCAGCACGGCCTGGAGCCTGACACCAGGCTGTGGATGGTCCTGTCAAATCTGATATAATAAGGTGCTGGTTACAGAACGGTGTCACCTCCTTCAGCACTGCCTGGAGCCTGACACCAGGCTGTGGATGGTCCTGTCAAATCTGATATAAAAAGGTGCTGGTTACAGAACAGTGTCGCCTCCTTCAGCACGGCCTGGAGCCTGACACCAGGCTGTGGATGGTCCTGTCAAATCTGATATAACAAGGAGCTGGTTACAGAACGGTGTCGCCTCCTTCAGCACGGCCTGGAGCCTGACACCAGGCTGTGGATGGTCCTGTCAAATCTGATATAACAAGGAGCTGGTTACAGAACGGTGTCGCCTCCTTCAGCACGGCCTGGAGCCTGACACCAGGCTGTGGATTGTCCTGTCAAATCTGATATAACAAGGAGCTGGTTACAGAACGGTGTCGCCTCCTTCAGCACGGCCTGGAGCCTGACACCAGGCTGTGGATTGTCCTGTCAAATCTGATATAACAAGGAGCTGGTTACAGAACGGTGTCGCCTCCTTCAGCACGGCCTGGAGCCTGACACCAGGCTGTGGATTGTCCTGTCAAATCTGATATAACAAGGAGCTGGTTACAGAACGGTGTCACCTCCGTCAGCACGGCCTGGAGCCTGACACCAGGCTGTGGATGGTCCTGTCAAATCTGATATAACAAGGAACAGGTTACAGAACGGTGTCGCCTCCTTCAGCACGGCCTGGAGCCTGACACCAGGCTGTGGATGGTCCTGTCAAATCTGATATAACAAGGAGCTGGTTACAGAACGGTGTCACCTCCTTCAGCACGGCCTGGAGCCTGACACCAGGCTGTGGATGGTCCTGTCAAATCTGATAGAACAAAGAGCTGGTTACAGAACGGTGTCGCCTCCTTCAGCACGGTCTGGAGCCTGACACCAGGCTGTGGATGGTCCTGTCAAATCTGATATAACAAGGAGCTGGTTACAGAACGGTGTCGCCTCCTTCAGCACGGCCTGGAGCCTGACACCAGGCTGTGGATGGTCCTGTCAAATCTGATATAACAAGGAGCTGGTTACAGAACGGTGTCACCTCCTTCAGCACGGCCTGGAGCCTGACACCAGGCTGTGGATGGTCCTGTCAAATCTGATATAACAAGGAGGTGGTTACAGAACGGTGTCACCTCCTTCAGCACGGCCTGGAGCCTGACACCAGGCTGTGGATGGTCCTGTCAAATCTGATATAACAAGGTGCTGGTTACAGAACCGTGTCGCCTCCTTCAGCACGGCCTGGAGCCTGACACCAGGCTGTGGATGGTCCTGTCAAATCTGATATAACAAGGAGCAGGTTACAGAACGGTGTCGCCTCCTTCAGCACGGCCTGGAGCCTGACACCAGGCTGGGGATGGTCCTGTCAAATCTGATATAACAAGGAGCTGGTTACAGAACGGTGTCGCCTCCATCAGCACGGCCTGGAGCCTGACACCAGGCTGTGGATGGTCCTGTCATATCTGATATAACAAGGAGCTGGTTACAGAACGGTGTCACCTCCTTCAGCACGGCCTGGAGCCTGACACCAGGCTGTGGATGGTCCTGTCATATCTGATATAACAAGGAGCTGGTTACAGAACGGTGTCACCTCCTTCAGCACGGCCTGGAGCCTGACACCAGGCTGTGGATGGTCCTGTCAAATCTGATATAACAAGGAGCTGGTTACAGAACGGTGTCACCTCCTTCAGCACGGTCTGGAGCCTGGCACCAGGCTGTGGGTGTTCCTGTCAAATCTGATATAACAAGGAGCTGGTTACAGAACGGTGTCACCACCTTCAGCACGGCCTGGAGCCTGACACCAGGCTGTGGATGGTCCTGTCAAATCTGATATAACAAGGAGCTGGTTACAGAACGGTGTCACCTCCTTCAGCACGGCCTGGAGCCTGACACCAGGCTGTGGGTGTTCCTGTCAAATCTGATATAACAAGGAGCTGGTTACAGAACGGTGTCGCCTCCTTCAGCACGGCCTGGAGCCTGACACCAGGCTGTGGATGGTCCTGTCAAATCTGATATAACAAGGAGCTGGTTACAGAACGGAGTCACCTCCTTCAGCACGGCCTGGAGCCTGACACCAGGCTGTGGATGGTCCTGTCATATCTGATATAACAAGGAGCTGGTTACAGAACGGAGTCACCTCCTTCAGCACGGCCTGGAGCCTGACACCAGGCTGTGGATGTTTCTGTCAAATCTGATATAACACGGAGCTGGTTACAGAACGGTGTTGCCTCCTTCAGCACGGCCTGGAGCCTGACACCAGGCTGTGGATGGTCCTGTCAAATCTGATATAACACGGAGCTGGTTACAGAACGGTGTCGCCTCCTTCAGCACGGCCTGGAGCCTGACACCAGGCTGTGGATGGTCCTGTCAAATCAGATATAACAAGGAGCTGGTTACAGAACAGTGTCGCCTCCTTCAGCACGGCCAGGAGCCTGACACCAGGCTGTGGATGGTCCTGTCAAATCTGATACAACAAGGAGCTGGTTACAGAACGTTGTCGCCTCCTTCAGCACGGCCTGCCGCCTGACACCAGGCTGTGGATTGTCCTGTCAAATCTGATATAACAAGGAGCTGGTTACTGAACGGTGTCGCCTCCTTCAGCGCGGCCTGGAGCCTGACACCAGGCTGTGGATGGTCCTGTCAAATCTGATATAACAAGGAGCTGGTTACGGAACGGTGTCACCTCCTTCAGCACGGCCTGGAGCCTGACACCGGGCTGTGGATGGTCCTGTCAAATCTGATATATAAAGGAGCTGGTTACAGAACGGTGTCGCCTCCTTCAGCACGGCCTGGAGCCTGACACCAGGCTGTGGATGGTCCTGTCAAATCTGATATAACAAGGTGCTGGTTACAGAACGGTGTCACCTCCTTCAGCACGGCCTGGAGCCTGACACCAGACTGTGGATGGTCCTGTCAAATCTGATATAACAAGGTGCTGGTTACAGAACGGTGTCGCCTCCTTCAGCACGGCCTGGAGCCTGACACAAGGCTGTGGATGGTCCTGTCAAATCTGATACAACAAGGAGCTGGTTACAGAACGGTGTCGCATCCTTCAGCACGGCCTGGAGCCTGACACCAGGCTGTGGATGGTCCTGTCAAATCTGATATAACAAGGAGCTGGTTACAGAACGGTGTCGCCTCCTTCAGCATGGCCTGGATCCTGACACCAGGCTGTGGATGGTCCTGTCAAATCTGATATAACAAGGAGCTGGTTACAGAACGGTGTCACCTCCTTCAGCACTGCCTGGAGCCTGACACCAGGCTGTGGATGGTCTTGTCATATCTGATATAACAAGGAGCTGGTTACAGAACGGTGTCACCTCCTTCAGCACGGCCTGGAGCCTGACACCAGGCTGTGGATGGTCCTGTCAAATCTGATATAAAAAGGTGCTGGTTACAGAACAGTGTCGCCTCCTTCAGCACGGCCTGGAGCCTGACACCAGGCTGTGGATGGTCCTGTCAAATCTGATATAATAAGGTGCTGGTTACAGAACGGTGTCACCTCCTTCAGCACTGCCTGGAGCCTGACACCAGGCTGTGGATGGTCCTGTCAAATCTGATATAAAAAGGTGCTGGTTACAGAACAGTGTCGCCTCCTTCAGCACGGCCTGGAGCCTGACACCAGGCTGTGGATGGTCCTGTCAAATCTGATATAACAAGGAGCTGGTTACAGAACGGTGTCGCCTCCTTCAGCACGGCCTGGAGCCTGACACCAGGCTGTGGATGGTCCTGTCAAATCTGATATAACAAGGAGCTGGTTACAGAACGGTGTCGCCTCCTTCAGCACGGCCTGGAGCCTGACACCAGGCTGTGGATTGTCCTGTCAAATCTGATATAACAAGGAGCTGGTTACAGAACGGTGTCGCCTCCTTCAGCACGGCCTGGAGCCTGACACCAGGCTGTGGATTGTCCTGTCAAATCTGATATAACAAGGAGCTGGTTACAGAACGGTGTCGCCTCCTTCAGCACGGCCTGGAGCCTGACACCAGGCTGTGGATTGTCCTGTCAAATCTGATATAACAAGGAGCTGGTTACAGAACGGTGTCACCTCCGTCAGCACGGCCTGGAGCCTGACACCAGGCTGTGGATGGTCCTGTCAAATCTGATATAACAAGGAACAGGTTACAGAACGGTGTCGCCTCCTTCAGCACGGCCTGGAGCCTGACACCAGGCTGTGGATGGTCCTGTCAAATCTGATATAACAAGGAGCTGGTTACAGAACGGTGTCACCTCCTTCAGCACGGCCTGGAGCCTGACACCAGGCTGTGGATGGTCCTGTCAAATCTGATAGAACAAAGAGCTGGTTACAGAACGGTGTCGCCTCCTTCAGCACGGTCTGGAGCCTGACACCAGGCTGTGGATGGTCCTGTCAAATCTGATATAACAAGGAGCTGGTTACAGAACGGTGTCGCCTCCTTCAGCACGGCCTGGAGCCTGACACCAGGCTGTGGATGGTCCTGTCAAATCTGATATAACAAGGAGCTGGTTACAGAACGGTGTCACCTCCTTCAGCACGGCCTGGAGCATGACACCAGGCTGTGGATGGTCCTGTCAAATCTGATATAACAAGGAGGTGGTTACAGAACGGTGTCACCTCCTTCAGCACGGCCTGGAGCCTGACACCAGGCTGTGGATGGTCCTGTCAAATCTGATATAACAAGGTGCTGGTTACAGAACCGTGTCGCCTCCTTCAGCACGGCCTGGAGCCTGACACCAGGCTGTGGATGGTCCTGTCAAATCTGATATAACAAGGAGCAGGTTACAGAACGGTGTCGCCTCCTTCAGCACGGCCTGGAGCCTGACACCAGGCTGGGGATGGTCCTGTCAAATCTGATATAACAAGGAGCTGGTTACAGAACGGTGTCGCCTCCATCAGCACGGCCTGGAGCCTGACACCAGGCTGTGGATGGTCCTGTCATATCTGATATAACAAGGAGCTGGTTACAGAACGGTGTCACCTCCTTCAGCACGGCCTGGAGCCTGACACCAGGCTGTGGATGGTCCTGTCATATCTGATATAACAAGGAGCTGGTTACAGAACGGTGTCACCTCCTTCAGCACGGCCTGGAGCCTGACACCAGGCTGTGGATGGTCCTGTCAAATCTGATATAACAAGGAGCTGGTTACAGAACGGTGTCGCCTCCTTCAGCACGGCCTGGAGCCTGACACCAGGCTGTGGATGGTCCTGTCAAGTCTGATATAACACGGAGCTGGTTACAGAACGGTGTCGCCTCCTTCAGCACGGCCTGGAGCCTGACAACAGGCTGTGGATGGTCCTGTCAAATCTGATATAACACGGAGCTGGTTACAGAACGGTGTCGCCTCCTTCAGCACGGCCTGGAGCCTGACACCAGGCTGTGGATGGTCCTGTCAAATCTGATATAACAAGGAGCTGGTTACAGAACGGTGTCACCTCCTTCAGCACGGTCTGGAGCCTGGCACCAGGCTGTGGGTGTTCCTGTCAAATCTGATATAACAAGGAGCTGGTTACAGAACGGTGTCACCACCTTCAGCACGGCCTGGAGCCTGACACCAGGCTGTGGATGGTACTGTCAAATCTGATATAACAAGGAGCTGGTTACAGAACGGTGTCACCTCCTTCAGCACGGCCTGGAGCCTGACACCAGGCTGTGGGTGTTCCTGTCAAATCTGATATAACAAGGAGCTGGTTACAGAACGGTGTCGCCTCCTTCAGCACGGCCTGGAGCCTGACACCAGGCTGTGGATGGTCCTGTCAAATCTGATATAACAAGGAGCTGGTTACAGAACGGAGTCACCTCCTTCAGCACGGCCTGGAGCCTGACACCAGGCTGTGGATGGTCCTGTCATATCTGATATAACAAGGAGCTGGTTACAGAACGGAGTCACCTCCTTCAGCACGGCCTGGAGCCTGACACCAGGCTGTGGATGTTTCTGTCAAATCTGATATAACACGGAGCTGGTTACAGAACGGTGTTGCCTCCTTCAGCACGGCCTGGAGCCTGACACCAGGCTGTGGATGGTCCTGTCAAATCTGATATAACACGGAGCTGGTTACAGAACGGTGTCGCCTCCTTCAGCACGGCCTGGAGCCTGACACCAGGCTGTGGATGGTCCTGTCAAATCTGATATAACACGGAGCTGGTTACAGAACGGTGTCGCCTCCTTCAGCACGGCCTGGAGCCTGACACCAGGCTGTGGATGGTCCTGTCAAATCTGATATAACAAGGAGCTGGTTACAGAACGGTATCGCCTCCTTCAGCACGGCCTGGAGCCTGACACCAGGCTGTGGATGGGCCTGTCAAATCTGATACAACAAGGAGCTGGTTACAGAACGGTGTCGCCTCCTTCAGCACGGCCTGGAGCCTGACACCAGGCTGTGGATGGCCCTGTCAAATCTGATACAACAAGGAGCTGGTTACAGAACGGTGTCACCTCCTTCAGCACGGCCTGGAGCCTGACACCAGGCTGTGGATGGTCCTGTCAAATCTGATATAACAAGGAGCTGGTTACAGAACGGTGTCACCTCCTTCAGCACGGCCTGGAGCCTGACACCAGGCTGTGTATGGTCCTGTCAAATCTGATATAACAAGGAGCTGGTTACAGAACGGTGTCGCCTCCTTCAGCACGGCCTGGAGCCTGACACCAGGCTGTGGATGGTCCTGTCAAATCAGATATAACAAGGAGCTGGTTGCAGAACGGTGTCGCCTCCTTCAGCACGGCCTGGAGCCTGACACCAGGCTGTGGATGGTCCTGTCAAATCTGATATAACAAGGTGCTGGTTACAGAACGGTGTCGCCTCCTTCAGCACGGCCTGGAGCCTGACACCAGGCTGTGGATGGTCCTGTCAAATCTGATATAACAAGGTGCTGGTTACAGAACGGTGTCGCCTCCTTCAGCACGGCCTGGAGCCTGACAACAGGCTGTGGATGGTCCTGTCAAATCTGATATAACACGGAGCTGGTTACAGAACGGTGTCGCCTCCTTCAGCACGGCCTGGAGCCTGACACCAGGCTGTGGATGGTCCTGTCAAATCTGATATAACAAGGAGCTGGTTACAGAACGGTGTCGACTCCTTCAGCACGGCCTGGAGCCTGACACCAGGCTGTGGATGGTCCTGTAAAATCTGATATAACAAGGAGCTGGTTACAGAACGGTGTCGCCTCCTTCAGCACGGCCTGGAGCCTGACACCAGGCTGTGGGTGGTCCTGTCAAATCTGATATAACAAGGTGCTGGTTACAGAACGGTGTCGCCTCCTTCAGCACGGCCTGGAGCCTGACACCAGGCTGTGGATGGTCCTGTCAAATCTGATATAACAAGGAGCTGGTTACAGAACGGTGTCGCCTCCTTCAGCATGGCCTGAAGCCTGACACCAGGCTGTGGATGGGCCTGTCAAATCTGATATAACAAGGAGCTGGTTACAGAACGGTGACACCTCCTTCAGCACGGCCTGGAGCCTGACACCAGGCTGTGGATGGTCCTGTCAAATCTGATATAACAAGGAGCTGGTTACAGAACGGTGTCACCTCCTTCAGCACGGCCTGGAGCCTGACACCAGGCTGTGGGTGGTCCTGTCAAATCTGATATAACAAGGTGCTGGTTACAGAACGGTGTCGCCTCCTTCAGCACGGCCTGGAGCCTGACACCAGGCTGTGGATGGTCCTGTCAAATCTGATATAACAAGGAGCTGGTTACAGAACGGTGTCGCCTCCTTCAGCACGGCCTGGAGCCTGACAACAGGCTGTGGATGGTCCTGTCAAATCTGATATAACACGGAGCTGGTTACAGAACGGTGTCGCCTCCTTCAGCACGGCCTGGAGCCTGACACCAGGCTGTGGATGGTCCTGTCAAATCTGATATAACAAGGAGCTGGTTACAGAACGGTGTCGACTCCTTCAGCACGGCCTGGAGCCTGACACCAGGCTGTGGATGGTCCTGTAAAATCTGATATAACAAGGAGCTGGTTACAGAACGGTGTCGCCTCCTTCAGCACGGCCTGGAGCCTGACACCAGGCTGTGGGTGGTCCTGTCAAATCTGATATAACAAGGTGCTGGTTACAGAACGGTGTCGCCTCCTTCAGCACGGCCTGGAGCCTGACACCAGGCTGTGGATGGTCCTGTCAAATCTGATATAACAAGGAGCTGGTTACAGAACGGTGTCGCCTCCTTCAGCATGGCCTGGAGCCTGACACCAGGCTGTGGATGGGCCTGTCAAATCTGATATAACAAGGAGCTGGTTACAGAACGGTGACACCTCCTTCAGCACGGCCTGGAGCCTGACACCAGGCTGTGGATGGTCCTGTCAAATCTGATATAACAAGGAGCTGGTTACAGAACGGTGTCACCTCCTTCAGCACGGCCTGGAGCCTGACACCAGGCTGTGGGTGGTCCTGTCAAATCTGATATAACAAGGTGCTGGTTACAGAACGGTGTCGCCTCCTTCAGCACGGCCTGGAGCCTGACACCAGGCTGTGGATGGTCCTGTCAAATCTGATATAACAAGGAGCTGGTTACAGAACGGTGTCGCCTCCTTCAGCACGGCCTGGAGCCTGACACCAGGCTGTGGATGGTCCTGTCAAATCTGATATAACAAGGAGCTGGTTACAGAACGGTGTCACCTCCTTCAGCACGGCCTGGAGCCTGACACCAGGCTGTGGGTGGTCCTGTCAAATCTGATATAACAAGGTGCTGGTTACAGAACGGTGTCGCCTCCTTCAGCACGGTCTGGAGCCTGACACCAGGCTGTGGATGGTCCTGTCAAATCTGATATAACAATGAGCTGGTTAAAGAACGGTGTCGCCTCCTTCAGCACGGCCTGGAGCCTGACACCAGGCTGTGGATGGGCCTGTCAAATCTGATATAACAAGGAGCTGGTTACAGAACGGTGTCGCCTCCTTCAGCACGGCCTGGAGCCTGACACCAGGCTGTGGATGGTCCTGTCAAATCTGATATAACAAGGAGCTGGTTACAGAACGGTATCGCCTCCTTCAGCACGGCCTGGAGCCTGACACCAGGCTGTGGATGGGCCTGTCAAATCTGATATAACAAGGAGCTGGTTACAGAACGGTGTCACCTCCTTCAGCACGGCCTGGAGCCTGACACCAGGCTGTGGATGGTCCTGTCAAATCTGATATTACAAGGAGCTGGTTACAGAACGGTGTCGCCTCCTTCAGCACGGCCTGGAGCCTGACAACAGGCTGTGGATGGTCCTGTCAAATCTGATATAACACGGAGCTGGTTACAGAACGGTGTCGCCTCCTTCAGCACGGCCTGGAGCCTGACACCAGGCTGTGGATGGTCCTGTCAAATCTGATATAACAAGGAGCTGGTTACAGAACGGTGTCACCTCCTTCAGCACGGTCTGGAGCCTGACACCAGGCTGTGTGTGGTCCTGTCAAATCTGATATAACAAGGTGCTGGTTACAGAACGGTGTCGCCTCCTTCAGCACGGCCTGGAGCCTGACACCAGGCTGTGGATGGTCCTGTCAAATCTGATATAACAAGGAGCTGGTTACAGAACGGTGTCGCCTCCTTCAGCACGGCCTGGAGCCTGACACCAGGCTGTGGATGGGCCTGTCAAATCTGATATAACAAGGAGCTGGTTACAGAACGGTGTGGCCTCCTTCAGCACGGCCTGGAGCCTGACACCAGGCTGTGGATGGTCCTGTCAAATCTGATATAACAAGGAGCTGGTTACAGAACGGTGTCACCTCCTTCAGCACGGACTGGAGCCTGACTCCAGGCTGTGGATGGGCCTGTCACATCTGATATAACAAGGAGCTGGTTACAGAACGGTGTCACCTCCTTCAGCACGGTCTGGAGCCTGACACCAGGCGGTGGATGGGCCTGTCAAATCTGATATAACAAGGAGCTGGTTACAGAACGGTGACACCTCCTTCAGCACGGCCTGGAGCCTGACACCAGGCTGTGGATGGTCCTGTCAAATCTGATATAACAAGGAGCTGGTTACAGAACGGTGTCACCTCCTTCAGCACGGCCTGGAGCCTGACTCCAGGCTGTGGATGGGCCTGTCACATCTGATATAACAAGGAGCTGGTTACAGAACGGTGTCACCTCCTTCAGCACGGTCTGGAGCCTGACACCAGGCTGTGGATGGTCCTGTCAAATCTGATATAACAAGGAGCTGGTTACAGAACGGTGTCGCCTCCTTCAGCACGGCCTGGAGCCTGACACCAGGCTGTGGATGGTCCTGTCACATCTGATATAACAAGGAGCTGGTTACAGAACGGTGTCGCCTCCGTCAGCACGGCCTGGAGCCTGACACCAGGCTGTGGATGGTCCTGTCAAATCTGATATAAAAAGGAGCTGGTTACAGAACGGTATCGCCTCCTTCAGCACGGCCTGGAGCCTGACACCAGGCTGTGCATGGGCCTGTCAAATCTGATATAACAAGGAGCTGGTTACAGAACGGTGTCACCTCCTTCAGCACGGCCTGGAGCATGACACCAGGCTGTGGATGTTCCTGTCAAATCTGACACAACAAGGAGCTGGTTACAGAACGTTGTCGCCTCCTTCAGCACGGCCTGGAGCCTGACACCAGGCTGTGGATGGTCCTGTCAAATCTGATATAACAAGGAGCTGGTTACAGAACGGTGTCACCTCCTTCAGCACGGTCTGGAGCCTGACACCAGGCTGTGGGTGGTCCTGTCAAATCTGATATAACAAGGTGCTGGTTACAGAACGGTGTCGCCTCCTTCAGCACGGCCTGGAGCCTGACACCAGGCTGTGGATGGTCCTGTCAAATCTGATATAACAAGGAGCTGGTTACAGAACGGTGTCGCCTCCTTCAGCACGGCCTGGGGCCTGACACCAGGCTGTGGATGGGCCTGTCAAATCTGATATAACAAGGAGCTGGTTACAGAACGGTGTGGCCTCCTTCAGCACGGCCTGGAGCCTGACACCAGGCTGTGGATGGTCCTGTCAAATCTGATATAACAAGGAGCTGGTTACAGAACGGTGTCACCTCCTTCAGCACGGACTGGAGCCTGACTCCAGGCTGTGGATGGGCCTGTCACATCTGATATAACAATGAGCTGGTTACAGAACGGTGTCACCTCCTTCAGCACGGTCTGGAGCCTGACACCAGGCGGTGGATGGGCCTGTCAAATCTGATATAACAAGGAGCTGGTTACAGAACGGTGACACCTCCTTCAGCACGGCCTGGAGCCTGACACCAGGCTGTGGATGGTCATGTCAAATCTGATATAACAAGGAGCTGGTTACAGAACGGTGTCACCTCCTTCAGCACGGCCTGGAGCCTGACTCCAGGCTGTGGATGGGCCTGTCACATCTGATATAACAAGGAGCTGGTTACAGAACGGTGTCACCTCCTTCAGCACGGTCTGGAGCCTGACACCAGGCTGTGGATGGTCCTGTCAAATCTGATATAACAAGGAACTGGTTACAGAACGGTGTCGCCTCCTTCAGCACGGCCTGGAGCCTGACACCAGGCTATGGATGGTCCTGTCACATCTGATATAACAAGGAGCTGGTTACAGAACGGTGTCGCCTCCGTCAGCACGGCCTGGAGCCTGACACCAGGCTGTGGATGGTCCTGTCAAATCTGATATAAAAAGGAGCTGGTTACAGAACGGTATCGCCTCCTTCAGCACGGCCTGGAGCCTGACACCAGGCTGTGCATGGGCCTGTCAAATCTGATATAACAAGGAGCTGGTTACAGAACGGTGTCACCTCCTTCAGCACGGCCTGGAGCCTGACACCAGGCTGTGGATGGTGCTGTCAAATCTGATATAACAAGGAGCTGGTTACAGAACGGTGTCGCCTCCTTCAGCACGGCCTGGAGCCTGACACCAGGCTGTGGATGGGCCTGTCAAATCTGATACAACAAGGAGCTGGTTACAGAACGGTGTCGCCTCCTTCAGCACGGCCTGGAGCCTGACACCAGGCTGTGGATGGTCCTGTCAAATCTGATATAACAAGGAGCTGGTTACAGAACGGTGTCGCCTCCTTCTGCACGGCCTGGAGCCTGACACCAGGCTGTGGATGGTCCTGTCAAATCTGATATAACAAGGAGCTGGTTACAGAACGGTATCGCCTCCTTCAGCACGGCCTGGAGCCTGACACCAGGCTGTGGATGGTCCTGTCAAATCTGATATAACAAGGAGCTGGTTACAGAACGGTGTCACCTCCTTCAGCACGGCCTGGAGCCTGACACCAGGCTGTGGATGGTCCTGTCAAATCTGATATAACAAGGAGCTGGTTACAGAACGGTGTCGCCTCCTTCAGCACGGCCTGGAGCATGACACCAGGCTGTGGATGGGCCTGTCAAATCTGATACAACAAGGAGCTGGTTACAGAACGGTGTCGCCTCCTTCAGCACGGCCTGGAGCCTGACACCAGGCTGTGGATGGTCCTGTCAAATCTGATATAACAAGGAGCTGGTTACAGAACGGTGTCGCCTCCTTCAGCACGGCCTGGAGCCTGACACCAGGCTGTGGATGGTCCTGTCAAATCTGATATAACAAGGTGCTGGTTACAGAACGGTGTCGCCTCCTTCAGCACGGCCTGGAGCCTGACACCAGGCTGTGGATGGTCCTGTCAAATCTGACATAACAAGGAGCTGGTTACAGAACGGTGTCGCCTCCTTCAGCACGGCCTGGAGCCTGACACCAGGCTGTGGATGGTCCTGTCAAATCTGATATAACAAGGTGCTGGTTACAGAACGGTGTCGCCTCCTTCAGCACGGCCTGGAGCCTGACACCAGGCTGTGGATGGTCCTGTCAAATCTGATATAACAAGGTGCTGGTTACAGAACGGTGTCGCCTCCTTCAGCACGGCCTGGAGCCTGACACCAGGCTGTGGATGGTCCTGTCCAATCTGATATAACAAGGAGCTGGTTACAGAACGGTGTCACCTCCTTCAGCACGGCCTGGAGCCTGACACCAGGCTGTGGATGGTCCTGTCAAATCTGTCATAACAAGGAGCTGGTTACAGAACGGTGTCGCCTCCTTCAGCACGGCCTGGAGCCTGACACCAGGCTGTGGATGGTCCTGTCAAATCTGATATAACACGGAGCTGCTTACAGAACGATGTCGCATCCTTCAGCACGGCCTGGAGCCTGACACCAGGCTGTGGATGGTCCTGTCACATCTGATATAACAAGGAGCTGGTTACAGAACGGTGTCGCCTCCGTCAGCACGGCCTGGAGCCTGACACCAGGCTGTGGATGGTCCTGTCAAATCTGATATAAAAAGGAGCTGGTTACAGAACGGTATCGCCTCCTTCAGCACGGCCTGGAGCCTGACACCAGGCTGTGCATGGGCCTGTCAAATCTGATATAACAAGGAGCTGGTTACAGAACGGTGTCACCTCCTTCAGCACGGCCTGGAGCCTGACACCAGGCTGTGGATGGTCCTGTCAAATCTGATATAACAAGGAGCTGGTTACAGAACGGTGTCGCCTCCTTCAGCACGGCCTGGAGCCTGACACCAGGCTGTGGATGGGCCTGTCAAATCTGATACAACAAGGAGCTGGTTACAGAACGGTGTCGCCTCCTTCAGCACGGCCTGGAGCCTGACACCAGGCTGTGGATGGTCCTGTCAAATCTGATATAACAAGGAGCTGGTTACAGAACGGTGTCGCCTCCTTCTGCACGGCCTGGAGCCTGACACCAGGCTGTGGATGGTCCTGTCAAATCTGATATAACAAGGAGCTGGTTACAGAACGGTGTCGCCTCCTTCAGCACGGCCTGGAGCCTGACAACAGGCTGTGGATGGTCCTGTCAAATCTGATATAACACGGAGCTGGTTACAGAACGGTGTCGCCTCCTTCAGCACGGCCTGGAGCCTGACACCAGGCTGTGGATGGTCCTGTCAAATCTGATATAACAAGGAGCTGGTTACAGAACGGTGTCACCTCATTCAGCACGGCCTGGAGCCTGACACCAGGCTGTGGGTGGTCCTGTCAAATCTGATATAACAAGGTGCTTGTTACAGAAAGGTGTCGCCTCCTTCAGCACGGCCTGGAGCCTGACACCAGGCTGTGGATGGTCCTGTCAAATCTGATATAACAAGGAGCTGGTTACAGAACGGTGTCGCCTCCTTCAGCACGGCCTGGAGCCTGACACCAGGCTGTGGATGGGACTGTCAAATCTGATATAACAAGGAGCTGGTTACAGAACGGTGTCGCCTCCTTCAGCACGGCCTGGAGCCTGACACCAGGCTGTGGATGGTCCTGTCAAATCTGATATAACAAGGAGCTGGTTACAGAACGGTGTCACCTCCTTCAGCACGGACTGGAGCCTGACTCCAGGCTGTGGATGGGCCTGTCACATCTGATATAACAAGGAGCTGGTTACAGAACGGTGTCACCTCCTTCAGCACGGTCTGGAGCCTGACACCAGGCTGTGGATGGGCATGTCAAATCTGATATAACAAGGAGCTGGTTACAGAACGGTGTCGCCTCCGTCAGCACGGCCTGGAGCCTGACACCAGGCTGTGGATGGTCCTGTCAAATCTGATATAAAAAGGAGCTGGTTACAGAACGGTATCGCCTCCTTCAGCACGGCCTGGAGCCTGACACCAGGCTGTGCATGGGCCTGTCAAATCTGATATAACAAGGAGCTGGTTACAGAACGGTGTCACCTCCTTCAGCACGGCCTGGAGCCTGACACCAGGCTGTGGATGGTCCTGTCAAATCTGATGTAACAAGGAGCTGGTTACAGAACGGTGTCGCCTCCTTCAGCACGGCCTGGAGCCTGACACCAGGCTGTGGATGGGCCTGTCAAATCTGATACAACAAGGAGCTGGTTACAGAACGGTGTCGCCTCCTTCAGCACGGCCTGGAGCCTGACACCAGGCTGTGGATGGTCCTGTCAAATCTGATATAACAAGGAGCTGGTTACAGAACGGTGTCGCCTCCTTCTGCACGGCCTGGAGCCTGACACCAGGCTGTGGATGGTCCTGTCAAATCTGATATAACAAGGAGCTGGTTACAGAACGGTATCGCCTCCTTCAGCACGGCCTGGAGCCTGACACCAGGCTGTGGATGGTCCTGTCAAATCTGATATAACAAGGAGCTGGTTACAGAACGGTGTCACCTCCTTCAGCACGGCCTGGAGCCTGACACCAGGCTGTGGATGGTCCTGTCAAATCTGATATAACAAGGAGCTGGTTACAGAACGGTGTCGCCTCCTTCAGCACGGCCTGGAGCCTGACACCAGGCTGTGGATGGGCCTGTCAAATCTGATACAACAAGGAGCTGGTTACAGAACGGTGTCGCCTCCTTCAGCACGGCCTGGAGCCTGACACCAGGCTGTGGATGGTCCTGTCAAATCTGATATAACAAGGAGCTGGTTACAGAACGGTGTCGCCTCCTTCAGCACGGCCTGGAGCCTGACACCAGGCTGTGGATGGTCCTGTCAAATCTGATATAACAAGGTGCTGGTTACAGAACGGTGTCGCCTCCTTCAGCACGGCCTGGAGCCTGACACCAGGCTGTGGATGGTCCTGTCAAATCTGACATAACAAGGAGCTGGTTACAGAACGGTGTCGCCTCCTTCAGCACGGCCTGGAGCCTGACACCAGGCTGTGGATGGTCCTGTCAAATCTGATATAACAAGGTGCTGGTTACAGAACGGTGTCGCCTCCTTCAGCACGGCCTGGAGCCTGACACCAGGCTGTGGATGGTCCTGTCAAATCTGATATAACAAGGTGCTGGTTACAGAACGGTGTCGCCTCCTTAAGCACGGCCTGGAGCCTGACACCAGGCTGTGGATGGTCCTGTCCAATCTGATATAACAAGGAGCTGGTTACAGAACGGTGTCACCTCCTTCAGCACGGCCTGGAGCCTGACACCAGGCTGTGGATGGTCCTGTCAAATCTGACATAACAAGGAGCTGGTTACAGAACGGTGTCGCCTCCTTCAGCACGGCCTGGAGCCTGACACCAGGCTGTGGATGTTCCTGTCAAATCTGATATAACACGGAGCTGCTTACAGAACGATGTCGCATCCTTCAGCACGGCCTGGAGCCTGACACCAGGCTGTGGATGGTCCTGTCACATCTGATATAACAAGGAGCTGGTTACAGAACGGTGTCGCCTCCGTCAGCACGGCCTGGAGCCTGACACCAGGCTGTGGATGGTCCTGTCAAATCTGATATAAAAAGGAGCTGGTTACAGAACGGTATCGCCTCCTTCAGCACGGCCTGGAGCCTGACACCAGGCTGTGCATGGGCCTGTCAAATCTGATATAACAAGGAGCTGGTTACAGAACGGTGTCACCTCCTTCAGCACGGCCTGGAGCCTGACACCAGGCTGTGGATGGGCCTGTCAAATCTGATACAACAAGGAGCTGGTTACAGAACGGTGTCGCCTCCTTCAGCACGGCCTGGAGCCTGACACCAGGCTGTGGATGGTCCTGTCAAATCTGATATAACAAGGAGCTGGTTACAGAACGGTGTCGCCTCCTTCTGCACGGCCTGGAGCCTGACACCAGGCTGTGGATGGTCCTGTCAAATCTGATATAACAAGGAGCTGGTTACAGAACGGTGTCGCCTCCTTCAGCACGGCCTGGAGCCTGACAACAGGCTGTGGATGGTCCTGTCAAATCTGATATAACACGGAGCTGGTTACAGAACGGTGTCGCCTCCTTCAGCACGGCCTGGAGCCTGGCACCAGGCTGTGGATGGTCCTGTCAAATCTGATATAACAAGGAGCTGGTTACAGAACGGTGTCACCTCATTCAGCACGGCCTGGAGCCTGACACCAGGCTGTGGGTGGTCCTGTCAAATCTGATATAACAAGGTGCTTGTTACAGAAAGGTGTCGCCTCCTTCAGCACGGCCTGGAGCCTGACACCAGGCTGTGGATGGTCCTGTCAAATCTGATATAACAAGGAGCTGGTTACAGAACGGTGTCGCCTCCTTCAGCACGGCCTGGAGCCTGACACCAGGCTGTGGATGGGCCTGTCAAATCTGATATAACAAGGAGCTGGTTACAGAACGGTGTCGCCTCCTTCAGCACGGCCTGGAGCCTGACACCAGGCTGTGGATGGTCCTGTCAAATCTGATATAACAAGGAGCTGGTTACAGAACGGTGTCACCTCCTTCAGCACGGACTGGAGCCTGACTCCAGGCTGTGGATGGGCCTGTCACATCTGATATAACAAGGAGCTGGTTACAGAACGGTGTCACCTCCTTCAGCACGGTCTGGAGCCTGACACCAGGCTGTGGATGGGCATGTCAAATCTGATATAACAAGGAGCTGGTTACAGAACGGTGACACCTCCTTCAGCACGGCCTGGAGCCTGACACCAGGCTGTGGATGGTCCTGTCAAATCTGATATAACAAGGAGCTGGTTACAGAATGGTGTCACCTCCTTCAGCACGGCCTGGAGCCTGACTCCAGGCTGTGGATGGGCCTGTCAAATCTGATATAACAAGGAGCTGGTTACAGAACGGTGTCACCTCCTTCAGCACGGCCTGGAGCCTGACACCAGGCTGTGGATGGTCCTGTCAAATCTGATATAACAAGGAGCTGGTTACAGAACGGTGTCGCCTCCTTCAGCACGGCCTGGAGCCTGACACCAGGCTGTGGATGGGCCTGTCAAATCTGATATAACAAGGAGCTGGTTACAGAACGGTGTCGCCTCCTTCAGCACGGCCTGGAGCCTGACAACAGGCTGTGGATGGTCCTGTCAAATCTGATATAACACGGAGCTGGTTACAGAACGGTGTCGCCTCCTTCAGCACGGCCTGGAGCCTGACACCAGGCTGTGGATGGTCCTGTCAAATCTGATATAACAAGGAGCTGGTTACAGAACGGTGTCACCTCCTTCAGCACGGCCTGGAGCCTGACACCAGGCTGTGGGTGGTCCTGTCAAATCTGATATAACAAGGTGCTTGTTACAGAAAGGTGTCGCCTCCTTCAGCACGGCCTGGAGCCTGACACCAGGCTGTGGATGGTCCTGTCAAATCTGATATAACAAGGAGCTGGTTACAGAACGGTGTCGCCTCCTTCAGCACGGCCTGGAGCCTGACACCAGGCTGTGGATGGGCCTGTCAAATCTGATATAACAAGGAGCTGGTTACAGAACGGTGTCGCCTCCTTCAGCACGGCCTGGAGCCTGACACCAGGCTGTGGATGGTCCTGTCAAATCTGATATAACAAGGAGCTGGTTACAGAACGGTGTCACCTCCTTCAGCACGGACTGGAGCCTGACTCCAGGCTGTGGATGGGCCTGTCACATCTGATATAACAAGGAGCTGGTTACAGAACGGTGTCACCTCCTTCAGCACGGTCTGGAGCCTGACACCAGGCTGTGGATGGGCATGTCAAATCTGATATAACAAGGAGCTGGTTACAGAACGGTGACACCTCCTTCAGCACGGCCTGGAGCCTGACACCAGGCTGTGGATGGTCCTGTCAAATCTGATATAACAAGGAGCTGGTTACAGAACGGTGTCACCTCCTTCAGCACGGCCTGGAGCCTGACTCCAGGCTGTGGATGGGCCTGTCAAATCTGATATAACAAGGAGCTGGTTACAGAACGGTGTCACCTCCTTCAGCACGGCCTGGAGCCTGACTCCAGGCTGTGGATGGGCCTGTCAAATCTGATATAACAAGGAGCTGGTTACAGAACGGTGTCGCCCCCTTCAGCACGGCCTGGAGCCTGACACCAGGCTGTGGATGGTCCTGTCACATCTGATATAACAAGGAGCTGGTTACAGAACGGTGTCACCTCCTTCAGCACGGTCTGGAGCCTGACACCAGGCTGTGGATGGTCCTGTCAAATCTGATATAACAAGGAGCTGGTTACAGAACGGTGTCGCCTCCTTCAGCACGGCCTGGAGCCTGACACCAGGCTGTGGATGGTCCTGTCAAATCTGATATAACAAGGAGCTGGTTACAGAACGGTGTCACCTCCTTCAGCACGGTCTGGAGCCTGACACCAGGCTGTGGGTGTTCCTGTCAAATCTGATATAACAAGGAGCTGGTTACAGAACGGTGTCGCCTCCTTCAGCACGGCCTGGAGCCTGACACCAGGCTGTGGATGGTCCTGTCAAATCTGATATAACAAGGAGCTGGTTACAGAACGGAGTCATCTCCTTCAGCACGGCCTGGAGCCTGACACCAGGCTGTGGATGGTCCTGTCATATCTGATATAACAAGGAGCTGGTTACAGAACGGAGTCACCTCCTTCAGCACGGCCTGGAGCCTGACACCAGGCTGTGGATGGTCCTGTCAAATCTGATATAACACGGAGCTGGTTACAGAACGGTGTTGCCTTCTTCAGCATGGCCTGGAGCCTGACACCAGGCTGTGGATGGTCCTGTCAAATCTGATATAACACGGAGCTGGTTACAGAACGGTGTCGCCTCCTTCAGCACGGCCTGGAGCCTGACACCAGGCTGTGGATGGTCCTGTCAAATCTGATATAACACGGAGCTGCTTACAAAACGATGTCGCATCCTTCAGCACGGCCTGGAGCCTGACACCAGGCTGTGGATGGTCCTGTCAAATCTGATATAACAAGGAGCTGGTTACAGAACGGTGTCGCCTCCGTCAGCACGGCCTGGAGCCTGACACCAGGCTGTGGATGGTCCTGTCAAATCTGATATAACAAGGAGCTGGTTACAGAACGGTGTCGCCTCCTTCAGCACGGCCTGGAGCCTGACACCAGGCTGTGGATGGTCCTGTCAAATCTGATATAACAAGGAGCTGGTTACAGAACGGTGTCGCCTCCTTCAGCACGGCCTGGAGCCTGACACCAGGCTGTGGATGGGCCTGTCAAATCTGATACAACAAGGAGCTGGTTACAGAACGGTGTCGCCTCCTTCAGCACGGCCTGGAGCCTGACACCAGGCTGTGGATGGTCCTGTCAAATCTGATATAACAAGGAGCTGGTTACAGAACGGTGTCGCCTCCTTCAGCACGGCCTGGAGCCTGACACCAGGCTGTGGATGGTCCTGTCAAATCTGATATAACAAGGTGCTGGTTACAGTACGGTGTCGCCTCCTTCAGCACGGCCTGGAGCCTGACACCAGGCTGTGGATGGTCCTGTCAAATCTGATATAACAAGGTGCTGGTTACAGAACGGTGTCGCCTCCTTCAGCACGGCCTGGAGCCTGACACCAGGCTCTGGATGGTCCTGTCAAATCTGATATAACAAGGAGCTGGTTACAGAACGGTGTCACCTCCTTCAGCACGGCCTGGAGCCTGACACCAGGCTGTGGATGGTCCTGTCAAATATGACATAACAAGGAGCTGGTTACAGAACGGTGTCGCCTCCTTCAGCACGGCCTGGAGCCTGACACCAGGCTGTGGATGGTCCTGTCAAATCTGATATAACACGGAGCTGCTTACAGAACGATGTCGCATCCTTCAGCACGGCCTGGAGCCTGACACCAGGCTGTGGATGGTCCTGTCAAATCTGATATAACAAGGAGCTGGTTACAGAACGGTGTCGCCTCCGTCAGCACGGCCTGGAGCCTGACACCAGGCTGTGGATGGTCCTGTCAAATCTGATATAACAAGGAGTTGGTTACAGAACGGTGTCGCCTCCTTCAGCACGGCCTGGAGCCTGACAACAGGCTGTGGATGGTCCTGTCAAATCTGATATAACACGGAGCTGGTTACAGAACGGTGTCGCCTCCTTCAGCACGGCCTGGAGCCTGACACCAGGCTGTGGATGGACCTGTCAAATCTGATATAACAAGGAGCTGGTTACAGAACGGTGTCACCTCCTTCAGCACGGCCTGGAGCCTGACACCAGGCTGTGGATGGTCCTGTCAAATCTGATATAACAAGGAGCTGGTTACAGAACGGTGTCGCCTCCTTCAGCACGGCCTGGAGCCTGACACCAGGCTGTGGATGGGCCTGTCAAATCTGATACAACAAGGAGCTGGTTACAGAACGGTGTCGCCTCCTTCAGCACGGCCTGGAGCCTGACACCAGGCTGTGGATGGTCCTGTCAAATCTGATATAACAAGGAGCTGGTTACAGAACGGTGTCGCCTCCTTCTGCACGGCCTGGAGCCTGACACCAGGCTGTGGATGGTCCTGTCAAATCTGATATAACAAGGTGCTGGTTACAGAACGGTGTCACCTCCTTCAGCACGGCCTGGAGATAGACACCAGGCTGTGGATGGTCCTGTCAAATCTGAAATAACAAGGAGCTGGTTACAGAACGGTGTCGCCTCCTTCAGCACGGCCTGGAGCCTGACACCAGGCTGTGGATGGGCCTGTAAGGGGTGTTAACGTAACAGTTCTATTGTCCGTTTCTGTATCCGGAATTAAAAAACCCGTCTCAGTAATGGTGGTCATTACACTGCGTGGGTTTGAGGCAACACTGCATGGGCTTCTTGTATCACACGAAAGGGGTTTGTTGAGAAAAGGTAAATGGTTAACTATATACAGCATAGAGGTCTCTGAAACAGCTTTTTAATTGGGGGCTCCCGAGGCCACACTGCCTGACCCCTGCTCCCAGGGATTATTGAGCAGTAAATGGTTAACTATATACAGCACAGAGGTCTCTGAAACAGCTTTTTACTTGGGGGCTCCCAGAGCCACACTGCCTGTCCCCTGCTCCCAGGGTTTACTGAGCAGTAAATGGTTAACTATATACAGGCGCAGAGGACTCTGACACAGCTTTTTAATTGGGGGCTCCCAGAGCCACACTGCCTGTACCCTGCTCCCAGGGATTATTGAGAAGTAAATGGTTCAACATATACAGCACAGAGGTCACTGAAACAGCTTTTTAACTGGGGGCTCCCGAGGCCACACTGCCTGACCCACTGCTCCCAGGGATTATTGAGCAGTAAATGGTTAACTATATACAGCACAGAGGTCTCTGAAACTGCTTTTTAATTGGGGGCTCCCGGACCACACTGCCTGTCCCCTGCTCCCAGGGATTATTGAGCAGTAAATGGTTAACTATATACAGCACAGAGGTCTCTGAAACTGCTTTTTAATTGGGGGCTCCCGGACCACACTGCCTGTCCCCTGCCACCAGGGATTATTGAGAAGTAAATGGTTAACTATATACAGCACAGAGGTCACTGAAACAGCTTTTTAATTGGGGGCTCCCGGACCACACTGCCTGTCCCCTGCTCCCAGGGATTATTGAGCAGTAAATGGTTAACTATGTACAGGCACAGAGGTCTCTGAAACAGCTTTTAAATTGGGGGCTCCCGAGGCAACACTGCCTGTCCCCAGCTCCCAGGAAATATTGAGTAGTAAATGGTTAACTATATACAGCACAGAGGTCACTGAAACAGCTTTTTAATTGGATGCTCCCGGACCACACTGCCTGTCCCCTGCTCCCAGGGATTATTGAGCAGTAAATGGTTAACTATATACAGCACAGAGGTCTCTGACACAGCTTTGTAATTGGGGGCTGCGAGGCCACACTGCCTGTACCCTGCACCCAGGGATTATTGAGCAGTAAATGGTTAACTATATACAGCACAGAGGTCTCTGAAACAGCTTTTTAACTGGGGCTCCCAGAGCCACACTGCCTGTCCCCTGCTCCCAGGGATTATTGAGCAGTAAATGGTTAACTGTATACAGGCACAGAGTGTAGCACAATCAATCACTCACGAGACGAGATGAGATGAGAAGGAGCCGAACGATGGCTTTATTACGCTGACTTGTTCCACTCGCAGCACAGTTACAGAATGCGGCTGCTGGGAGAACCAGGGCTCTTATACTCCGCATTACTGGGTGGAGCCAGCAGGCGGCTGATCCAATCGGGATCCAGTGTCTATCCACCAATAGCCTCTCGACCTCACAGGGTACCTTAATACCCCTAATACATAACACCACATTCACCCCTTGTTGAAAAAGAACCCGGCGGGGTCGTGGGCCGTATAGTGGTAGGGGTTTACAGAGTCGGTACCTAGGATGCCGCTAACACGGCGGCTCTGCTCCGATATCAACTACTAGTACTACTTACAATGCCGCTTTTACTGGGCAAACCCAAAAATATTATTTACAGAGACATTTCTTGCTTTACTATACTGATTCGATGAGTCGAATGGGTGCCCTGGTCGTCCTCGCCGATCGTCTGAGCCCGGGTGTTGATGCGGGTGCTGGTTCGGGCCCCGTCGTCTCTGGCGATGCCTCTTCCTGCTCCAATACCCCTATTCGGGGCCGTGGGATGGATCGATCCACCCAGGAAGGGGGCGGCTGTGGGGTGCGCCGGTGGGAGGGAGGGGCGATTGGTGTTGGGGTGTGGTGGAGCTCCAGTGGGGGTGTCTGGTGTTGGGGGGGGGGTGGAGCTCCGGAGGGGGCGGCTGTGGGGTGCGCCGCATTTCTCCCTGTTGTATGTGAGATTCAGGGCGTTCGCGGTCTGGCGTAATTTGCGGAGGTTGGCGTCGTGGTCCTGCTGGTCGTGGCCGCAAATGGTTACGTTGTCGAGATACGGGAACGTGGCCCGCAAACCGTCCCGGTCAACCATTCGGTCCATCTCCCGTTGGAAGACCGAGTCCCCGTTAGTGACGTGGAATGGAACCCTTAAAAAGTGATAGAGCCGCCCACCTGCTTCAAAAGCGGTGTATTTGCGGTCGCTCGGGCGGATGGGGAGCTGATGGTAGGTGGACGTAAGGTCCACTGTGGAAAAGACCTTTACTGTGCAATCCGATTGACCATGTCGGATATGCGGGGGAGAGGGTACGCGTCTAGCTGCGTGTATCTATTGATGGACTGACTATAGTCTACGACCATCCTCTGCTGCTCCCCGGTCTTTACAACTACCACCTGGGCTCTCCAGGGACTATTGCTGGCCTGGATTATGCCGTCCCTCAGCAACCGCTGGACTTCTGACCGGATAAATGTTCGGTCCTGGGCGCTATACCGTCTGCTCCTAGTGGCGACTGGTTTGCAATCTGGGGTGAATTTCGCAAACAGGGAAGTCCGATCGAACTTGAGGGTAGCGAGGCTGCAGATAGGGAGTGGGGGTATTGGGACGCCAAATTTAAACGTTAAACTCTGGAGGTTACACTGAAAATCCAACCCCAGGAGTGAGGCAGCGCAGAGGTGGGGGAGGACGTAAAGCCGGTTGTTCTTGAACTCCCACCTCTGCACCGTGAGGTTCACGATGTAGAACCCTTTGATCTCTATGGAATGGGACCCTGCCGCCAGAACATTTTTTGATGACTCGGGTGGATCGAAACAGCGTCTTACCGTATCGGGATGTATACAACTCTCCGTGCTCCCAGAGTCGATCAGGCAAGGCGTCTCGTACCCGTTTATAAATACTATTGTTGTTGCTGTTTGGAGCGTTCGGGGCTGCGACTGGTCCAGGGTCACAGAAGCCAGTCGTAGTTGCTGCATCGGGGCGTTTTCTTCAGGCCCCGTGGGGCCGTCCATCCCGGGGTCCTTAGCCGTCAGCCAAGATGGCGGCGTCCACGGGTCGCACACGGTCGGGGTGGACAAGATGGCGCCGCCCATTGATCGCACGTTGCCGGAGGAGCACAAAGTGACGGCGCCCATCCCTCTCGCATGGAGTCCGGGACCCAAGATGGCAGCGCCCATTGGCTGCACATCGATCGCTGGGGGGTGGGGGGGGGGGGGTTGACTTTGGGGTTCTGCCCCGGAGATTGCAGCGACCCCCCGGGCCTGGCACGCTGCTAAAAAGATGCCCCTTTTTACCGCACCCTTTACAGATGGCCGAGTGGGTCGGGCAGCGCAGTCGGGGGTGTTTCCCTTGCCCACAAATGTAGCGGCAGGCCCCCCCCGGGTGATCCGCTGCTCTGGGAGCGCAGTCCTGTGGGGGGGGGGGGGGGGCGGGGGTTCGGTCGCGGCGGGGGTCCACGTTGCCCAAGGGGCGGCCGCGCGGTCGGCGTAGGCTTGGGAGTTCTGCGATGCCACATCGAACGAGGCCGCGAGGGCCCGTGCTCTTTGAGGCCTAGTGTGTCTTTTTCCAGCAAGCGCTGGCGAATTTGGGATGAAAGCATACCTGCCACGAACGCATCTCGAACCAGCAGCTCTGTGTGTTCGTTAGCCGAAACCGATGGGCAGTTGCAGTTTCTCCCCAGTATTAACAGCGCACTGGAGAATTCGTCCAGCGATTCCCCGGGGATTTGCCGTCTCGCCGCGAGCTGGTGGCGTGTGTAGACCTGGTTGACGGGCCGTATATAAATTTCTATCAGCATGACGATCGCCGTCGGGAAATCGTCTGCGTCCTCTATGAGAGTGTAGATTTCCGGGCTCACCCTGGCAGGACCTGGATTTTCTGGTATTCTGTAACTATGCCGGGGGCCTTTCGGAGGTATCCATGAAAACACGCTAACCAGTGTTTAAAAGTGGCCGCTGAGTTTGCCGCGTGGGGGCTGATTCGCAGACACTCCGGAGTGATTCGGAGCTCCATGTCCTTTATGTCTGCGTAATAAATTGCAGCACAATCAATCACTCACGAGTCGAGATGAGATGAGAAGGAGTCGATTGATGGCTTTATTACGCAGACTTGTTCCCCAGCAGCTCAGTTACACAATGCAGCTACTGGGAGGACCCGGGCTCTTATACTCCGCCTTACTGGGTGGAGCCAGCAGGCGACAGATCCAATCGGGACCCAGCGTCTATCCGCTAATAGCCTCTCGGCATCACAGGGTACCGCAATACCCCAGATACATACCACCACACAGAGGTCTCTTCAACAGCTTTTTAATTGGGGGCTCCCGAGGCAACACTGCCTGTTCCCTGCTCCCAGGGATTATTGAGCAGTAAATGGTTAACTATATACAGCACAGAGGTCTCTGAAACAGCTTTTTAATTGGTAGCTCCCGGACCACACTGCCTGACCCCTGCTCCCAGGGATTATTGAGCAGTAAATGGTTAATTATATACAGCACAGAGGTCTCCGAAACTGCTTTTTAATTGGGGTTCCTGAGGCCACACTGCCTGTCCCCTGCTCCCAGGGATTATTGAGCAGTAAATGACTAACTATATACAGCACAGAGGTCACTGAAACAGCTTTTTAATTGGGGACTGCGAGGCCACACTGCCTGTTCCTGCTCCCAGGAATTATTGAGAAGTAAATGCTTAACAATATACGGCACAGAGGTCTCTGAAACTGCTTTTTAATTGGGGCTCCCGGACCACACTGCCTGTCCCCTGCTCCCAGGGATTATTGAGAAGTAAATGGTTAACTATATACAGCACAGAGGTCTCTGAAACAGCTTTTTAATTGGGGGCTCCCGGAGCACACTGCCTGACCCCTGCTCCCAGGGATTATTGAGAAGTAAATGGTTAACTATATACAGGCACAGAGAGTAGCAGAATCAATCACTCACGAGACGAGCTGAGAAGGAGTCGAACGATGGCTTTATTACGCAGACTTGTTCCCCAGCAGCTCAGTTACAGAATGTGGCTGCTGGGAGAACCCGGGCTCTTATACTCCGCATTACTGGGTGGAGCGAGTAGGCGGCTGATCCATTCGGGATCCAGTGTCTATCCACCAATAGCCTCTCGGCATCACAAGGTACATTAATACCACTAATACATACCACCACATTCACCCCTTGTTGAAAAAGAACCCGGCGGGGTAGTGGGCCGTATGGTGGGAGGAATTTCCTGTCTGGACCTAGGATGTCACTAACACGGCGGCTATGCTCCGATATCAACTACTAGTTCTACTTACAATGCCGCTTTTACTGGGCAACTCTAGGAATCGAATAATTTCTGGGGATCTTAACCTGTCGAACTACAACAAGTTTGGGGGAAGCTTAGTTGATGAATCAAGTCCTGGCGCAATACGACAAGTTGTAAGATTTGTACTATTTGTAGACTATGTCAAGTTAATCGATTCCTTGTATTATTCGACTGTGTATAGTTGAAGGAATTTATATCATCTCTGCTATTCGGTTATCAGTAGCACTTTGCGAATACTGGAACTCAGCAGAAATTTGCAGTATAAACTTCTCAGGTGCCAATAAGAATTGTTTTATGTGTAGTTGCTTGATTTCAGTTTGAAAGTCATTTAAAAGGCAATTCGTAGACAATTCGAAGCTTTCAGAGAATTACAGACATTATCTTTCTTTGCTTAGGCAGACAGCTCGAAAGTAACTTTTAAAAGGTCAAAGTCTGGCAATGAAACATGAAAAGAGAGAGAAAGCTAATCTTCAGCTAAACTCAAACTCAAAGTCAAAAGTGGACTAACATCACTGACACAGACTGTTAAACTGACAGAACCCCCAAAGACAATAACCACAAAGACATCTCCTCAACAGCCCCCCCCCCCCCAAAGATAATACACTGAAATGGCGGGCGGAACCTTTTCAGTTATACACTTTCATATCTGTCTTAAGTCATCTAATCACACCCCAATATAATCCTAATTGGTTTGGGTTAGACTCAAACACATTTGATTTGATGGCAAGCCGTCCATCTTCAATGTGCAACATCAGCTTTTTAATTGTTTCACGTCTACATGTTATGGAATGTGATATTTTGCTAATCTTTTAGCTGGCTTGGCTAATGTAACAATTGAGACTTCATATCGAGAATATATATATATGATTCAATGCTCTTACAAACTGCATTGGAATCTTGCCACCTAGTTGCCATGGAACTCAGTCCTTGGCCTTGACAATTAGCACAAGCAGTGTCAAATTGCCTTGCAACTGTGCTGCTATAATCTGATAATGGAATTTTATGCTGTTTCATGTATCATATTGAAGTCCTGAATTTATGTGTGCTGAAATTCTTATTTTAAAAATGAGTACTTAAACAGCTATCTTTTACCTATACTAGTTGTATTTGAAATACTTGGCTTCTACAGCAACCCAAAAATCTATATTTACAGAGACATTTCTTGCTTTACTATACTGATTCGATTAGTCGAATGGATGCCCTGGTCGTCCTCGCCGATCGTCTTAGCCCCGGTGGTGATGCAGGTGCTGGTTCGGGCCCCGTCGTCTCTGGGAGTGTCGCGATGCCTCTTCCCGCTCCAATATCCCTATTCGGACCGGGGGAAGGACCGATCCACCCGGGAAGGGGGCGGCTGTGGGGTGCGCCGGTTGGAGGGAGGGGGTGATTGGTGTTAGGGGTGTGGAGCTCCAGAGGGGGTGACTGGTGTTGGGGGGGGGGGTGTGGAGCTCCGACGGGTGCCAGGTCCCGCAGGGAGACCGTGTCCTGTCGGCCGTCGGGGTACGCCACGTCAGCATTTTGAGGGTTCGCGTGGAGGAGATGAACCCTCTCGACCGACGGGTCTGATTCGTGCGTCCGCACATGCTTTCGGAGCAGGATGGGTCCCGGGGCTGCCAGCCAGGTGGGAAGTGATGTTCCGGAGGAGGACTTCCTAGGGAAGACAAGGAGGAGTCCCTGAGGTGTTTGATTCGTTGTTGTACAAAGCAGCGACCGGATGGAGTGGAGGGCGTCCGGGAGGACTTCCTGCAGCGGGAAACTGTGAGACCTCTGGACCGTAGGGCCAGCAGGACGGTCTTCTGGACCGTTCCGTTCCCCCTCTCTACCTGACCGTTCCCCCAGAGGGGGGGTAACTGGTCGTCCTGCTCGAGGTGATGCCCTTGCTGAGCAGGAATTGACGCAGTTCGTCGCTCATGAAGGAGGACACCCTATCGCTATGTATGTAGGCGGGGAAACCAAACAGTGTAAAGGTGGTGGTGAGGGCTCTAATGACCGTGGCCGCGGTCATGTCGGGACAGGGGATGGCGAATGGGAACCGGGAGTATTCGTCAATCACGCTCAGGAAGTTCGTGTTGCGCTCGGTTGAGGGGAGGGGGCCTTTGAGATCCGGACTGAGACGCTCAAAGGTACGGGAAGCCTTTATCACGTGCTCTTTATCTGGCCTGAAGAAGTGCGGCTTACACTCTGCGCAAATTTGGCAGTTCATTGTGGCTGTCCCGACCTCCACGATGTAGTAGGGCAGGTAGCGGGTCTTTACGAAGTGATAGAACCGGGTGACCCCCGGGTGGCAGAGGTCCTCGTGGAGGGTTCAGAGACGGTCCACTTGTGTGTTGGCACATGTGCCGCGGGACAGGGCATCAGGAGGCTCGTTCAGCTTCCCGGACGGTACAAGATCTCATAGTTATAGGTGGAGAGTTCGATCCTCCACCGCAGGATCTTGTCGTTCTTGATCTTGCCCCGCTGCGCATAATCGAACATGAAGGCTACCGACCGTTGGTCAGTGAGGAGAGTAAATCTACTACCGGCCAGGTAATGCCTCCAATGCCGCACAGCTTCCACTATGGCCTGGGCCTCCTTTTCCACTGAGGAGTGGCGGTTTTCTGAAGCGTGGGTGGTGCGTGAAAAAAATGCCACGGGTCTGCCTGCTTGGTTGAGGGTGGCCGCCAGAGCTACGTCGGATGCGTCACTCTCGACCTGGAAGGGGAGGGACGCGTCGATAGCGCGCATCGTGGCCTTTCCGATATCCGCTTTGATGTGGCTGAAGGCCTGGCGGGCCTCTGTCAACAGGGGAAAGACCGTGGACTTGATTTAATGGACGGACCTTGTCCGCGTAGTTGGGGACCCACTGGGCGTAATCAGAGAAAAAGCCCAGGCAGCGTTTCAGGGCCTTGGAGCAGTGAGGGAGGGGGAACTCCAAGAGTTCAGCATGCGTTCGGGGTCTGGGCCTATCACTCCATTTCGCACTACGTAGCCGAGGATGGCTAAACACGCATTCTCTCTGTTGTATGTGAGATTCAGGGCGTTTGCAGTCTGGAGCAATTTGTGGAGGTTGACGTCGTGGTCCTCCTGGTCGTGGCCGCAGTTGGTGACGTTATCACGGTATGGAAACGTGGCCCGCAAACCGTACCGGTCAACCATTTGGTCCATTTCCGGTTGGAAGACTGAGACCCCGTTAGTGACACCGAATGGAACTCTTAAAAAGTGGTTGAGCCGCCCATGTATTTGCAGCTGCTCGGGCGGATGGGGAGCTGATGATATGCAGACTTAAGGTCCACCGTGGAAAAGCCTTTGTACTGTGCAAACCAATTGACCATGTCGGATCTGCGGGGGCGGGGCGGGGGAGAGGGTACGCATCCAGCTGCGTGTATCTATTGATGGTTTGACTATTGTCCATAACCATCCTCTGCTTCTCCCCGGTCTTTACAACTACCACCTGGGCTCTCCAGGGACTATTGCTGGCCTGGATTACGCCGTCCCTCAGCAGCCGCTGGACTTCAGACCGGATAAAGGTTCGGTCCTGGGCGCTGTACCGTCTGCTCCTAGTGGCGACTGGTTTGCAATCCGGGGTGAGGTTCGCAAACAGGGACGGTGGGTCGACCTTGAGGGTCGTGAGGCCGCAGATAGTGAGTGGGGGTATTGGGCCGCCAAATTTAAACGTTAAACTCTGGAGGTTGCACTGAAAATCCAACCCCAGGAGTGAGGCATCGCAGAGGTGGGGGAGGACGTAAAGCCGGTAGTTCTTGAACTCTCTCCCCTGCACCGTGAGGTTCACGATGCAGAACCCTTTGACCTGTATGGAATGGGATCCTGCTGCCAGGAAAACCATGTGATTACTCGGGTGGATCGGAAGGGAACAGCGTCTTACCGTATCGGGGTGTATAAAACTCTCCGTGCTCCCAGAGTCGATCAGGCAGGGCGTCCGTACCCGTTGACGAGTACCATCGTTGTTGCCGTTTGGAGCGTTCAGGGCCGCGACTGGTCCAAGGTCACCGAAGCCAGTCGTAGTTGCTGCATCGGGGCGTTTTCTTCAGGCCCCGTGAAGTCGTCCATTCCGGGCTCGTTGGCCTCAGAAAAGATGGCGGCGCCCATCGTTCCCGCAAGGAGTCCGTGACCCAAGATGGCGGCTCCCCTCCCACCCACATGGAGTCCGGGACCCAAGATGGCGGCGATGTTGGCCGCACATGGATCGCTGTGAGGGGGGGTGGTCGGGGGGTCCCGGGCTCACCCTGGAATGCAGGACTTGCATCTTCTGGTCTTCTGTAGTCATGCAGATGCCCGTTCGGAGGTATCCTTCGAACCACGCTAGCCAGTGTTTAAAAGTGCCCGCTGAGTCTGCCACGTGGGGGCTGATTCGCAGACACTCCGGAGTGAGTCGGAGCTCCATGTCCTTTAAGACTGCGTAATAAATTGCAGCACGATCAATCACTCACGAGATGAGAAGAGAAGGAGTCGATAGATGGCTTTTTTACGCAGACTTGTTCCCCAGCAGCACAGTTACAGAATGCGGCTGCTGGGAGAACCCGGGCTCTTATACTCCGCCTTACTGGGTGGAGCCAGTAGGCGGCTGATCGACTCGGGACCCAGCGTCTATCCACTGATAGCCTCTCGGCATCACAGGGTACCGCAATACCCCTAATACATACCACCACAGGGGGCTAGTGTATGTTTGGGAGGGTTAGTGTGTGTGGGGGGGGGGAGTTAGTGTGTTGGTGCGAGGGTTAATGTGTGCCTGGGGGAGTTGAGTGTGTGGGAGGGTTAGTGTGTGTGGGGGGGGGGGTTAGTGTGTCTGTGAGGGGGAGTTAGTGTATGTGGGAGGGTTAGTGTGTGTGGGGGGGTTTAGTGCGTGTGTGGGGTGGGTTAGTGTGTGGGGGGGGGTTAGTGTGTGTGGGAGGGTTAGTATGTGTGGGGGCGGTTTAGTGTGTGAATTGGGTGTGATTAGTGCGTGTGTGTGTGGTTCGTGTGTGGGGGGGGGTTTAGTTTGTGTGAGTGGGGCGATTAGTGTGTGTGGGGGTGTCAGTGTGTGTGGGATGTGTTTAGTGTGTTTGTTGGGAGGTGAGTGTGTGTGGGGTTAGTGTGTGTGTAGTGGGTATTTTAGTGAGTGAGGGGGTGTTAGTGTGTGGGGGGTTAGTGTGTGTGTGTGGGAGGGATAGTGTGTGTGGAGGGGGTTAGTGTGTGTGGCGGTGAGTTAGTGTGTGTGGAGGAGGAGTTTATTGCGTGTGTGGGGGGCTAGTGTGTGTGTGGTGGGGGTTAGTGTGTGTTGGGGGTGGTTAGTGTGTGTGGGGGTATGTTAGTGTGTGTGTGGGGGGGGTTAGTGTGTGGGGGGGGTGGTTTGTGTGTGTGTGTGTCAGGTGTGTGGGTGTGTTTAGTGTGTGTGGGTGGGTTAGTGTGTGGGAGGGGGTCAGTGTGTGTGGGGTGGGGTCAGTGTGTGGGGGGGGGTTAGTGTGTGTGGAGGGGGTAGTGTGTGTGGAGGGACGTTTGTGTGTGTGTATTAGAGTCTGTGTGCGTCTGTATTTCTGTGTATATTAGTGTATCTATGAGTGTCGGTGTGTGTGTGAGAATGTATGCATTAGTCTGTGTGTGTGAGTGTATTAGTGTCTATGTGTGTGAGTGTCTCTATTAGTGTGTGTGTGTTTGTGTATTAATGTCTCTGTCGGTCCGTGAGCTTTGTACTCGTGTCTCTCTGTGTGTGCGTGTCTGTATTAGTGTATCTGTGTGTCTGTGAATGTGTATTAGTCTCTCTGTGTGTGAGTGTGTGTATTAGTGTCTGTGTGTGTCTGTGAGTGTGTAGTATTGCCTCTGTGTATCAGTAAGTATGTGTATTTGTATCTGTGTGTTTGTGTTCGAGTGTTTATTAGTGCATGTGTGTGTATGACTGTTTGTATTAGTGTCGCTGTGTGTGTGTCAGTGTATGCATTCGAGTCTCCCTGTGTCTGTGAGTGTGTATATTATTGTCTCTGTGTATCACTGTATGTGTATTAGAATCTGTGTCTGTGCGTTAGTGTATGTGTGTGTGTGTATTAATGTCTGTGTGTGTGAGTGTGTGTGTATTGGTGCCAGTGTCTGTCTGTGAGTGCGTGTATTATTGTCTGTGTATGTGAGTGTGTATTAGTGCCTGTATGGTTGTCTGAGTGTGTATTAGTGTAACTATGTGTCAGTGAGTGTGTGTACTAGTGTCTCTGTGTGTGTGAGTGTGTATTAGTGTCTGTGTGTGTCTGAGCGTGTGTGAGAATGTGTGCATTAGTGTGAGTGCATTAGTGGCTATGTGTGTGAGTGTCTCTATTAATGTGTGTGTTTGTGTATTAGTGTCTCTGTCGATCTGTGAGCTGTGTACTAGTGCCTCTCTGTGTGTGAGTTGGTGTATTAGTGTATCTGTGTGTCTGTGAATGTGTATTAGTGTCTCTGTGTGTTAGTGTGTGTATTAGTGTCTGCGTGTGACTGTGAGTCTTTGTATTAGTGTCTGTGTATTAGTGTCTCTGTGTGTCTGTGAGTGTGTGCATTACAATCTCCCTGTGTCTGTGAGTGTGTATATTGTTGTCTCTGTGTATCAGTGAGTGTGTGTATTAGTTTCTGTGTGTGTGTGTGTTAGTGCGTGTATTAGTGCATGTGTGTGTGACTGTGTGTATTAGTGTCGCTGTGTGTGAGTGTGTGCATTCGAGTCTCCCTGTGTCTGTGAGTGTGTATATTATTGTCTCTGTGCATCGTTAGAGCGTGTATTAGTATCTGTGTGTGTGTGTTAATGTCTGTGTGTATTAGTGCCAGTGTGTGTCTGTGAGTGGGTGTATTAGTGTCTGTGTGTATTAGTCCCAGTGTGTGACTGTGAGTGGGTGTATTAGTGTCTGTGTGTGTGTATTAGTGTCTGTATGTGTTCCTGTGAGTGTGTATTAGTGTCTCTGTGTGTCTGCGAATGTGTATTAGTGTCTCTGTGTGTCTGTGAGTGCGTGAATTAGTGTCTGTGTGTGTGTATTAGTGTCTGTATGTGTTTCTGTGAGTGTGTATTAGTGTCTCTGTGTGTCTGCGAGTGTATATTAGTGTTTCTTTGAGCCTGTGAGTGTGTATTAGTGCCAGCGTGTGTCTGTGAGAACATAAGAACTAGGAGCAGGAGTAGGCCATCTGGCCCCTCGAGCCTGCTCCACCATTCAATGAGATCATGGCTGATCTTTTGTGGACTCAGCTCCACTTTCCGGCCCGAACACCATAACCCTTAATCCCTTTATTCTTCAAAGACTATCTGTCTTTATCTTCAAAACATTTAGTGAAGGAGCCTCTACTGCTTCACTGGGCAAGAAATTCCATAGATTCACAACCCTTTGGGTGAAGAAGTTCCTCCTAAACTCAGTCCTAAATCTACTTCCCCTTATTTTAAGGCTATGCCCCCTAGTTCTACTTTCACCCACCAGTGGAAACAACCTGTTTCTATCCTATCTATTCCCTTCAGAATTTTATATGTTTCTATAAGATCAACCTTCATCCTTCTAAATTCCAACAAGTACAGTCCCAGTCTACTCAACCTCTCCTCGTAATCCAACCCCTTCAGCTCTGGGATTAACCTAGTGAATCTCCTCTGCACATCCTCCAGTGCCAGTACGTCCTTTCTCAAGTAAGGAGACCAAAACTGAACACAATACTCCAGGTGTGGCCTCACTAACACCTTATACAATTGCAGCATAACCTCCCTAGTCTTAAACTCCATCCCTCTAGCAATGAAGGACAAAATTCCATTTGCCTTCTTAATCACCTGTTGCACCTGTAAACCAACTATTTGCAACTCATGCACTAGCACACCCAGGTCTCTCTGCACATCAGCATGTTTTAATATTTTATCATTTAAATAATAATCCCTTTTGCTGTTATTCCTACCAAAATGGATAACCTCACATTTGTCAACATTGTATTCCATCTGCCAGACCCTAACCCATTCACTTAGCCTATCCAAATCCCTCTGCAGACTTCCAGTATCCTCTGCACTTTTTGCTTTACCACTCATCTTAGTGTCGTCTGCAAACTTGGAAACATTGCCCTTTGTCCCCAACTCCAAATCATCTATGTAAATTGTGAACAATTGTGGGCCCAACACTGATCCCTGAGGGACACCACTAGCTACTGATTGCCAACCAGAGAAACACCCATTAATCCCCACTCTTTGCTTTCCATCAAGTAACCAATCCTCTATCCATGCTACTACTTTCCCCTTAATGCCATGCATCTTTATCTTATGCAGTAACCTTTTGTGTGGCACCTTGTCAATGGTATTCTGGAAATCCAGATATACCACATCCATTGGCTCCCCGTTATCTACCGCACTGGTCATGTCCTCAAAGATTCCACTAAATTAGTTAGGCACGACCTGCCCATTATGAACCCATGCTGCGTCTGCCCAATGGGACAATTTCCATCCAGATGCCTCGCTATTTCTTCCTTGATGATAGATTCCAGCATCTTCCCTCCTACCGAAGTTAAGCTCACTGGCCTATAATTACCCGCTTTCTGCCTACCTCCTTTTTTAAACAGTGGTGTCACGTTTGCTAATTTCCAATCCGTGTATTAGTGTCTATGTGTGTGAGTGTGTGTATTAGTGACTGTATGTGTGTCTGTAAGTGTGTATTAGTGTATCTATGTGTCGGTGAGTGAGTGTATTAGTGTGTCTGTGTGTGTGTGTTTTAGTGTCTGTGTGTGTGTGTCTGTGTCTCTGTGTGTGTCTTTGGGTTTGTGCATTAGTGTATGTGTGTGGCTGTGTGTGTTTGTGAGTTTGTGTGTTAGTGTCTGTCTGTGTCTTTGAGTGTGTGTATTACTATATGTGCGTGTGTGTGCGTGTGTGTATTAGTGTCTCTGTGTGTTGTGCGAGTGTGTGTTTTAGTGCACCTGCGTGCCAGTGAGTGAGTGTATTAGTGTCTGTGTGTGAGTGGTGTATGCGTGACTCTGTGTGTGTGTGTGTGTGTATTAGTGTCTCTGTGTGTGTATTTGAGTTTGTGCATTAGTATATGTGTGTGTCTGTGTGTGTGTATTAGTGTCTGTGTTTGTGTGAGTGTGTGTATTAGTGTACCTGCATGTCAGTGTGTGTGTGTATTAGTGTCTGTGTGTGAGTGGTTGTATTAGTTTCTGTGTGTGTGTGTATTAGTGTCTCTGTGTGTATCTTTGAGTTTGTGCATTAGTGCATGTGTGTGTCTGTGTGTATGTATTAGTGTATGTAAGTGTGTGCATTAGTGTCTGAGTTGTGTGAGTGAGTTGATTTGTGTCTCTGTGTGTATCTGAGACTGGGTATATTAGTGTCTCTGTGTGTCAGTGAGTGTCTGTCTTAGTGTCTGGGAGAGTGTGTGAATATTCGTGTCTCTGCGTGACTGTGAGTGTGTGTGTCAGTGTCTCTGTGTGTTTGCGAGTGTGTGTATTAGTGTCTCTGTGTGACTGTGAGTGTGTGTCTTTGTGTGTATGTGAGTGTGTGTAATTGTGTGTCTGCGAGTGTGTGTATTAGTGTCTCTGTGTGTCTGCGAATGTGTGTTAGTGTCTCTGTGTGCATGTGAGTGTGTGTATTAGTGTCTATGTGTGTCTGTGAGTGTGTGTATTAGTGTCTCTGTGTGTCTGCGAGTGTGTGTATTAGTGTCTCAGTGTATCTGTGATTGTGTGTATTAGTGTCTCTGTGTGTATGTGAGTGTGTGTATTAGTGTCTCTGTGTGTTTGTGAGTGTGTGTATTTGTGTTATGGGCCAGGGTTTAGAGAACCCCAAAGTGTGCCATGGAGTTCCCCTGACCCACAAATGTTAATAGATTGTGTTATGGGGAGCACACGGCCCACACTACAGTGGGATACAGCAGAAATGGAAACGTATTTTTCGAAGCAAAACAATGTTTATTCTATAAACTCAAGTTAACCTTTTTAAAACATACAGTGAACAACTTAGGAACCATTAATTCAAATTCAACCCCCAAAGAATACAACACGAAGTAATCCGTAAGCTGTCCTTTTGACATCCAGAAGACTTCAGACACATTTTACCAGAGGGATATTAGGTTTACATTCACTACTGAGAACATTTATAATTCTGAATTCACCAAATGATCAAGGGATAGTTTCTCATGGCAGAGAGATCAACAGTACACCTGCTCTGTCTGGCTTCAGCTCCAACACTGAAAACAAATCTAAAACACACCCTGGAGCAAACAGCCAAAATGAAAGAAAAAGCGGACAGACAGCCCATCTCCACACAATCTCTGACATCACTGCAGTAATAAACACCCATTTCTGTAAGGTACTTCACTATAGATATTTATATACACACCCATTTATAAACATCCATTTTTTACAGGTACTCGCACATGCCAGTGTCTGTGTGTGTGTGTGAGAGTGTGTGCATTAGAGTCTCCATGTGCCTGTGGGTGTGTGGATGTATGTCTCTGTGTGTCTGTGAGAATGTGAATAAGTGTGTGTGTGTGTATTAGTGTCTCTATGTGTGTCTGTGAGTGTGTGTATTAGTGTCTCTGTGTCTGAGAGTGCGTTAGTGTCTCTGTGTCTGAGAGTGCGTTAGTGTCTCTGTGTGTATGTAAGTGTGTGTATTTGTGTGTCTGTGAGTGTGCGTATTAGTGCCTCTGTGTGTTTGTGAGTGTGTGTATTAGTGTTTCTGTGTGTCTGTGAGTGTGTGTGCTACTGTCTGTTTGAGTCTGTCAGTGTATGTATTAGTGTGTCTGTGAGTGTGTGTATTGGTGCCTCTGTTTGTCTGTGAGTGTGTGCATTAGTGTGTGTGTGTGATTGTGTGTATTAGTGTCCCTGTGTGTTTCAATTTATCTATCAATGTATCTGTGTATTTCTGTGTGTGTGAGTTTTGTGTCTCTGGGTCTGTAAGTGTGTACATTAGTGTCTCTGTGTGTCAGTGAGTGTGTGAATTAGTGTCTCTGGGTGTCTGTGAGTGTGTGTATTCGTGTCTGTGTGTGACTGTGAGTGTATGTATTAGTGCGCCTGTGTGTGTGTATTCATGTCTGTGAGTGTCTGTGAGTGTGTGTATTAGTGTATCTGTGAGTCTGTGAGTGTGTATTAGTGCCTGTGGGTGAGTATGTGTATTATTGTGTCTGTGTCTCTGAGTGTGTATATTACTGTCTCTATGTATCAGTGAGTGTGTGTAATAGCGTCTGTGTGTGCATGTGGATTAGTGTCTATGTGTGCCTGTGAGTGTGTGCATTAGTGCTTGTGTGTGAGAGTGTGTGTATTAGTGTGCATGTGTGTGTGTCTGTTTGTGTGTGTCTTTGTGTGTGTGTGTCTGAGTATGTATTAGTGTATCTGCTTGTCAGTGAGTGTGTGTATGAGTGTCTCTGTGTGTCGTTGAGTGTGTGTATTAGTGTCTGTGTGTGGCTGTGTGTGTTTATGAGTTTGTGTATTCGTGCCTCTGCCTGTGTCTTTGTGTGTCTGTATTAGTGTCTATGTGTGTGAGGGGGTGTATTAATGTCTGTGTTTGTGTCTGTGAGTGTGTGTATTATTGTCTCTGTGTGAATGTGTGTGTATTTGTGTCTCTGTGTCTGTGAGTGTGAATTAGTGTCCCTGTGTGTGTCTGTTTTGTGTGAGTGTGTGTATTAGTGTTTCTGTGTGTGAGTGTGCGTATTGCTGTCTGTGTGTTTGTCTGTGAGTGTGTGCATTAGTGTATCTGTGTGTGTGTATTAGTGTCTGTGTGTGAGTGTGTGTGTGTATTAGAGTCTCTGTTTAGGTCTGTGAGTGGATGTGTATTAGTGCATCTGTGTGTGAGATTGTGCCCATTGGTGTCTTTGTGTGTGTGAGTGAGTGTGTGTATTAGGGTCTATCTGTGTGTCTGTGAGTGTGTGAATTTGTGTTTGCGTGTGTGACTGTGTGTGTGTGTGTGTGTATTACTGTCTCTGTGTGAGTGTGTATTTGTGTCCCTGTGTGTGTCTGTGAGTGTGTGTATTACTGTCTGTGTGTGTGTGTGCAGTAGTGCTTGTGTGTATTACTGTGCATGTGTGTGTGCCTGTGAGTATGTATTAGTGAATCTGCGTGTCAGTGCGTGTGTGTATTAGTCTATCTACAGGTCGGCGCAACATCGAGGGCTGAAGGGCCTGTACTGCACTGTAATGTTCTGTGTTCTATGTTCTATCTGTGTGTCTGAGAGTGTGTGTATTTGTGTGTGTGTGAATGTGTGTATTAGAGTCTTTGTGTGCGGCTGTGAGTGTGTCTATTAGTTTCTGTGTGTGTATATTCGTGTCTCTGTCTGTCTGTGTGTGGATGTATTAATGTCTGTGTGAGTCAGTGATTGTGTGTATTAGTGTATCTGTGTGTGAGTGTGTGTATTAGTGTTGCAGTCTGTCTGTGAGTGTTTATTAGAGTCTGTGTGTGAGTATGTGTATTATTGTCTCTGTGCCTGTGAGTGTGTTTATCAGTGTCAGTGTGTGTGTGTATTAGTGTCAGTGTGTGTCTGTGAGTGTGTATATTTCTTTCTCTATGTGTCTGTGTGTGTGAATTATTATCTGTGTGTGTGTGTATTAGTGTCTGTGTGTGTCTGTGAGTTTGTATTAGTGTATCTGCGTGTCAGTGAGTGTGCGTCTTTGTGTCTGTTTGCGTGAGTGTGTGTATTAGTTTCTCTGTGTGTCTTTGAGCGTGTGTATTAGTGTCTCTGTTTCTGTGAGTGTTTGTATTAGTGTATCAGTGTCAGTGAGTGTGCGTCGTTGTGTCTGTTTGCGTGAGTGTGTGCATTAGTGTCTCTGTGAGTGTGTATTAGTGCCTTTGTGCCTGAGTATATTACTGTCTCTGTGTGAGTGTGTTAGTGTCTGTGTGAGTGTGAGTGTATTACTGTCTTTGTATGTGTGTGTGTGAGTGTGTTAGTGTCTGTGTGAGTGTGAGTGTATTGCTGTCTCTGCATGTGTGTGTGAGTGTGTTAGTGTCTGTGTGAGTGTGAGTGTATTACTGTCTCTGCATGTGTGTGTGTGAGTGTGTGTGTATTACTGTCTCTGTATGAGTGTGTGAGTGTGTTAGTCTCTGTGTGAGTGCATTACAGTCTCTGTCTGTGCGTGTGTGTGCATTACTGTGTGTGTGTTAGTATCTGTGTGAATGTGAGTGTATTGCTGTATCTGCTTGTGTGTGTGTGAGTGTATTACTGTATGTGTGTGTGAGTGTGTTAGTGTCTGTGTGGGTATGCGAGTGTATTACTGTCTCTGTATGTGTGAGTGTGAGTGTATTACTGTCTCTGTATGTGTTCGTGAGTGTATTACTGTCTCTGTATGTGTGTATGTGTGTGTTAGTGTCTGTGTGTGTGTGAGTGTATTACTGCCTCTGGATGTGTGTGAGTGTGTGTCAGAGTATGTGAGTGTATTACTGTCTCTGTCTGTGTGTGTATGCGAGTGTGTTACTGTATGCATGTGTGTGGTTCAGTGTCTGTGTGAGTGTGAATGCATAACTGTCTCTGTCCGTGTGTGTGTGTGAGTGTATTACTGTATGTGTGTCGGTGTGTCTGTTACTGTCTGTGTGAGTGTGAGGGTATTACTGTCTCTGTATGTGTGTGTCAGTGTGTGTTAGTGTCTGTGTAAGTGTGAGTGTATTACTGTCTCTGTATGTGCGTGTGAGTGTGTTAGTGTCTGTGTGAGTGGTCTGTGAGTGTGTGTGTGTGTGTTAGTGTCTGTGTGTGTCAGTGTCAGTGTGTGAGTGTGAGTATATGAGTGTGTGTGTGAGTGCATTACTGTCTGTGTGTGAGTGTGTTACTGTCTGTGTGTGTATGTGTGTATTACTGTGTGTGTGTGTGAGTGTGTTACTGTCTCTGTATGTGTGAGTGTGTGTATTAGTATATATTTATTTGACTCCCTCAACACCACACCGACCATACTTGTGATGTCTTTCCCAGGCTGATGTATAATTTCATTGTGTATTTCCCTTCCTCACAGTGAACCTCATCACAATTGTGGTCCTGAAGAGAAGAAACTGTGGGCTGTCCAAATGTGTGAGTTGTTACCTGTTGGCCATGGCAGTGGGGGATCTCCTGGTCGTTATTCTCGACCTGATATTCAGACACATTCCCACTGTTTTTGAGGAACAGTTTTATTTCCTGGAGTCCATCCCCGTGTGTAATATCCACGCCGTCCTGCTTTATGCAGCCACTGACTGCTCTGTCTGGATCACCGTCACTTTCACCTTTGATCGATTTGTGGCCATTTGTTGCCCGAGGCTGAAAAGTAAATATTGCAGCGAGAAAGCGGCGGCTGTGGTTCTGGGAACAGTGGCTGTGCTGAGCTGTCTGAAGGACATTTCCTGGGGGGTGATGCTGTCCGGTGGGTATCGGTTGGGGAACGCCCCCTGGTTTTGTGATGTCACAATGGGTGTTATGGAATCTCCGGTCTGGACAACAATCGAGTTCCTCCACCACATTCTAACCCCGGGTGTTCCATTCGCCCTGATTCTGCTGCTCAATGTTCTCACCGTCAGACACATTGTCCTGAGCAGCAGGGCCCGCAGGAGACTCCGGGCTCACAGCAGTGGGCACAGTGCCAGAGACCCAGAGATGGAGAGTCGCAGCAAATCCATCATGTTACTCTTCATTATCTCCGCCAACTTCATCCTGTTATGGTCAACGTTAATGCTTTATTCTATATGGAGCCGGATGTACAATCTGGGGTATCGGTCTGTGTGGTTAGATTTTTATGTTCAGGAATTGGGCTTCATGCTGCAGCTCCTGAGTTGCTGCACAAACACTGCGATTTACGCCGTGACACAGACTCAGTTCAGGCAGCAGTTGAAAAATGTGCTGAAAGTTCCCTTTCGTTCAATTCTTCAATTCATTAAATCCTGAGAGGAAACCCCACCCACTCGGCATCTCTCTCCTCGCGTTGCCGGTAAAACTGACCCTCCCAAGCCAGCCTCACCTTGATTTACCATTCGGGATGACCAGAACTATCGGTGGGTGGGTGTGACTCCCCCCATTGCCGATCAGCTGGGTGTGTGCTTCCCCCCATTGCCGATCAGCTGGGAGTGTGCTCCCCCCCCCCATCGCCGATCAGCTGGGTGTGTGCTTCCCCCCATTGCCGATCAGCTGGGTGTGACTCCCCCCATTGCCGATCAGCTGGGTGTGTGCTTCCCCCCATTGCCGATCAGCTGGGTGTGTGCTTCCCCCCATTGCCGATCAGCTGGGTGTGTGCTTACCCCCATTGCCGATCAGCTGGGTGTGTCCTTCCCCGCATTGCCGGTCAGCTGGGTGTGTGCTTCCCCCCATTGCCGATCAGCTGGGTGTGTGCTTCCCCGCATTGCCGATCAGCTGGGTGTGTGCTTCCCCCCATTGCCGATCAGCTGGGACTGTGCTTCCCCCCATTGCCGATCAGCTGGGTGCGTGCTTCCCCCCATTGCCGATCAGCTGGGTGTGTGCTTCCCCCATTGCCGATCAGCTGGGTGTGTCCTTCCGCATTGCCGATCAGCTGGGTCTGTCCTTCCCCCCATTTCCGATCAGCTGGGTGTGTCCTTCCCCCCATTGCCGATCAGCTGGGTGTGTGCTTCCCCCCATTGCCGATCAGCTGGGTGTGTGCTTCCCCGCATTGCCGATCAGCTGGGTGTGTCCTTCCCCCCATTGCCGATCAGCTGGGTGTGTCCTTCCCGCCATTGCCGATCAGCTGGGTGTGTGCTTCCCCCCATTGCCGATCAGCTGGGTGTGTGCTTCCCCCCATTGCCGATCAGCTGGGTGTGTGCTTCCCCCCATTGCCGATCAGCTGGGTCTGTCCTTCCCCCCATTGCCGATCAGCTGGGTGTGTGCTTCCCCCCATTGCCGATCAGCTGGGTATGTGCTTCCCCCCATTGCCGATCAGCTGGGTCTGTCCTTACCCCCATTGCCGATCAGCTGGGTGTGTGCTTCCCCCCATTGCCGATCAGCTGGGTCTGTCCTTCCCCCATTGCCGATCAGCTGGGTCTGTCCTTCCCCCCATTGCCGATCAGCTGGGTCTGTCCTTCCCCGCATTGCCGATCAGCTGGGTCGGTCCTTCCCCCATTGCCGATCAGCTGGGTGTGTCCTTCCCCGCATTGCCGATCAGCTGGGTGGGTGCCCCCACCATGGCCGATCAGCTGGGTGTGTGTGACTCTCCCAATGCCGATCAGCTGGGTGGGTGCCTCACACCTAAACACAGTCTGTGCAGCAAAATGTGCCCCAGACAGAGACTGAGACACAGACAGACACAGAGACACAGACAGAGACACAGACACACAGACAGAGACAGGGACACAGACAGAGACACAGACAGAGACACAGATAGAGACAAACACACAGAAACAGACAGAGACACAGACAGAGACACAGACAGACACAGAGACACAGACAGAGGTACAGGGAGACACAGACAGAAACAGGGACACAGACAGAGACACAGACAGAGACACAGATAGAGACAAACACACAGAAACAGACAGAGACACAGACAGAGACAGAGGCAGTGACACAGACAGAGACACATACAGAGGTACAGAGAGACACAGACACAGACAGAGGTACAGAGAGACACAGACAGAGACACAGACAGAAACAGAGACACAGACAGAGGTACAGGGAGACACAGACAGAAACAGGGACACAGACAGAGACACAGACAGAGACAGAGACAGAGACACAGACAGAGGCAGAGACAGAGACACAGACAGAGACACAGACAGAGACACAGACAGAGGTACAGGGAGACACAGACAGAAACAGGGACACAGACAGAGACACAGATAGAGACAAACACACAGAAACAGACAGAGACACAGACAGAGACAGAGGCAGTGACACAGACAGAGACACAGACAGAGGTACAGAGAGACACAGACAGAGACACAGACAGACACTGACAGAGGTACAGAGAGACACAGACAGAGACACAGATAGAGACACAGACAGACACAGAGACACAGACAGAGGTACAGGGAGACACAGACAGAAACAGGGACACAGACAGAGACACAGACAGAGACATAGACTCAGACTGAGGCAGAGACAGAGGCAGTGACACAGACAGAGACACAGACAGAGGTACAGAGAGACACAGACACAGACAGAGACACAGACAGAGACACAGATAGAGAAAAACACACAGAAACAGACAGAGACACAGACAGAGACAGAGGCAGTGACACAGACAGAGACACAGACAGAGGTACAGAGAGACACAGGCAGAGACACAGACAGACACAGAGACACAGACAGAGGTACAGGGAGACACAGACAGAAACAGGGACACAGACAGAGACACAGACAGAGACAGAGACACAGACAGACACAGAGACACAGACAGAGGCAGAGACAGAGACACAGACAGAGACACAGACAGAGACACAGATAGAGACAAACACACAGTAACAGACAGAGACAGAGGCAGTGACACAGACAGAGACACTGACAGAGATACAGAGACAGAGTAACAGACAGATACAGAGGCAGTGACACAGACAGAGACACAGACAGAGGTACAGAGAGACACAGACAGAGACACAGACAGACACAGAGACACAGACAGAGGTACGGGAGACACAGCCAGAAACAGGGACACAGACAGAGACACAGACAGAGACACAGACAGAGACACAGATAGAGACATAGACACAGACTGAGGCAGAGACAGAGACAGAGGCAGTGACACAGACAGAGACACAGACAGAGGTACAGAGAGACACAGACAGAGACACAGACAGACACAGAGACACAGACAGAGGTACAGGGAGACACAGACAGAAACAGGGGCACAGACAGAGCCACAGACAGAGACAGAGACAGAGACACAGACAGAGACACAGACAGACACAGAGACACAGACAGAGGTACAGGGAGACACAGACAGAAACAGGGACACAGACAGAGACACAGACAGAGACACAGACAGACACAGAGACACAGACACAGACAGCGACACAGACAGAGACAGAGGCAGTGACACAGACAGAGACACAGACAGAGGTACAGAGAGACACAGACAGAGACACAGACAGACACAGAGACACAGACAGAGGTACAGAGAGACACAGACAGACACAGGGACACAGACAGAGACACAGACACAGACAGAGACACAGACACAGACAGAGGCAGAGACAGAGACACAGACAGAGACACAGACACAGACAGAGGCAGAGACAGAGACACAGACACAGAGACACAGACAGAGATACAGACAGAGACAAACACACAGATACAGACAGAGACACAGACAGAGACACAGACACAGACAGAGGCAGAGACAGAGACACAGACAGAGACACAGGCAGAGACATAGACACAGACAGAGGCAGAGACAGAGACAGAGACACAGACAGAGACACAGATAGAGACAAACACACAGAAACAGACAGAGACAGAGGCAGTGACACAGACAGAGATACAGACAGAGATACAGAGAGACACAGACAGAGACACAGACAGAGGTACAGGGAGACACAGACAGAGACACAGACAGAGGTACAGAGAGACACGGACAGAGACAGAGACACAGACAGACACAGACAGAGACACAGACAGAGGTACAGGGAGACACAGACAGAGACACAGGCAGAGACAGAGACACAGACTGAGGCAGAGACACAGACAGAGACACAGACAGAGACACAGACAGAGACACAGACAGAGGTACAGAGAGACACAGACAGAGACACAGACAGAGGTACAGAGAGACACAGACAGAGACACAGACAGAGACACAGACAGACACAGACAGAGACACAGACAGAGGTACAGGGAGACACAGACAGAAACAGGGACACAGACAGAGACACAGGCAGAGACAGAGACACAGACTGAGGCAGAGACAGAGACACAGACAGTGACACAGACAGAGACACAGACAGAGGTACAGAGAGACACAGACAGAGACACAGACAGAGACACAGACAGACACAGAGACACAGACAGAGGTACAGGGAGACACAGACAGAAACAGGGACACAGACAGAGACACAGACAGAGACATAGACACAGACTCAGGCAGAGACAGAGACACAGACAGAGACACAGACAGAGACACAGACAGAGACACAGACAGACACAGAGACACAGACAGAGGTACAGGGAGACACAGACAGAAACAGGGACACAGACAGAGACACAGACAGAGACACAGACAGACACAGAGACACAGGCAGAGGCAGAGACAGAGACACAGACAGAGACACAGACAGAGACACAGATAGAGACAAACACACAGTAACAGACAGAGACAGAGGCAGTGACACAGACAGAGACACAGAAAGAGGTACAGAGAGACACAGACAGAAACAGGGACACAGACAGAGACACAGACACAGACAGAGGCAGAGACAGAGACACAGACAGAGACACAGACACAGACAGAGGCAGAGGCAGAGACAGAGACACAGACAGAGACATAGACAGAGACACAGATAGAGACAAACACAAAGAAACAGACAGAGACAGAGGCAGTGACACAGGCAGAGACACAGAGACAGACACAGACACAGACAGAGACAAACACACAGAAACAGACAGCGACAGAGGCAGTGACACAGACAGAGACACAGACAGAGACACAGACACAGACAGAGACACAGACAGAGGTACAGAGACACAGACAGAGGCAGAGACACAGACACAGACAGAGGCATAGACGCAGATAGAGACACAAACACAGAAACCGACAGAGACAGAGGCAATGACACAGACAGAGACACAGACAGAGGTACAGAGAGACACAGACAGAAACACAGACAGACATAGAGACACAGACAGAGATACAGAGACAGACACGGACAGAGACACAGACAGAGATACAGAGATAGACACGGACAGAGAAAGAGACACTGCCAGAGACACAGACAGAAACACAGACAGAGATACAGATAGAGACACGGACACAGACACAGAGAGATACAGACACAGACACAGACAGAGAAAGAGACACTGCCAGAGACACAGACAGAAATACAGACAGAGATACAGATAGAGACACTGATAGAGACACAGATAGAGACACAGGGAGAGACACTGACACAGCCTCAACAGGGACACAGACACAGAGAGACACAGACACAGACAGAGACACAGACAGAGACGGAGACACAGCGAGAGATACAGACCGACACAGAGACACAGACAGAGACACAGACAGAGACAGACACAGACAGAGAAACAGACAGAAACACAGACAGATACAGGCAGAGACACAGGCAGAGATTTACCATTCTGCATTACCAGGAGAGACTGTCGGTGGGTGGGTGTGACTCCCCCATGGCCGATTAGCTGGATCAGTGTGACTCCCCCATGGCCGATCAGCTGGATCTGTGTGACTCCCCCATGGCCGATCAGCTGGGTCAGTGTGACTCCCCCATGGCCGATCAGCTGGGTCAGTGTGACTCCCCCATGGCCGATCAGCTGGGTCAGTGTGACTCCCCCATGGCCGATCAGCTGGGTCAGTGTGACTCCCCCATTGCCGATCAGCTGGGTATGTGTGACTCCCCCAATGCCGATCAGCTGGGTGTGTGTGACTCCCCCATGGCCGATCAGCTGGGTCAGTGTGACTCCCCCATGGCCGATCAGCTGGGACAGTGTGACTCCCCCATGGCCGATCAGCTGGGTGTGTGTGACTCCCCCATTGCCGATCAGCTGGGTGTGTGCTTCCCCCCATTGCCGATCAGCTGGGTGCGTGCTTCCCCCCATTGCCGATCAGCTGGGCCTGTCCTTCCCCCCCATTGCCGATCAGCTGGGTGTGTCCTTCCCCTCCATTGCCGATCAGCTGGGTGTGTGTGATTCCCCCATTGCCGATCAGCTGGGCCTGTCCTTCCCCGCATTGCCGATCAGCTGGGTGTGTCCTTCCCCTCCATTGCCGATCAGCTGGGTGTGTGTGATTCCCCGCATTGCCGATCAGCTGGGCGTCTGCTTCCCCGCATTGCCGATCAGCTGGGTGTGTGCTTCCCCGCATTGCCGATCAGCTGGGCGTGTGCTTCCCCCCATTGCCGATCAGCTGGGTCTGTCCTTCCCCGCATTGCCGATCAGCTGGGTGTGTGCTTCCCCGCATTGCCGATCAGCTGGGCGCGTGCTTCCCCCCAATGCCGATCAGCTGGGAGTGTGCTTCCCCCCATTGCCGATCAGCTGGGTGTGTGCTTCCCCACATTGCCGATCAGCTGGGAGTGTCCTTCCCCACATTGCCGATCAGCTGGGAGTGTGCTTCCCCCCATTGCCGATCAGCTGGGTGTCTGCTTCCCCCATTGCCGATCAGCTGGGTGTTTCCTTCCCCCCATTGCCGATCAGCTGGGTCTGTCGTTCCCCGCATTGCCGATCAGCTGGGTGTGTGCTTCCCCGCATTGCCGATCAGCTGGGTGTGTGCTTCCCCGCATTGCCGATCAGCTGGGTGTGTGCTTCCCCACATTGCCGATCAGCTGGGAGTCTCCTTCCCCACATTGCCGATCAGCTGGGAGTGTGCTTCCCCCCATTGCCGATCAGCTGGGTGTCTGCTTCCCCCATTGCCGATCAGCTGGGTGTGTCCTTCCCCTCATTTCCGATCAGCTGGGAGTGTGCTTCCCCCCATTGCCGATCAGCTGGGTGTGTGCTTCCCCCCATTGCCGATCAGCTGGGAGTGTCCTTCCCCCCATTGCCGATCAGCTGGGAGTGTCCTTCCCCCCATTGCCGATCAGCTGGGAGTGTCCTTGCCCGCATTGCCGATCAGCTGGGCGTGTGCTTCCCCCCATTGCCGATCAGCTGGGTGTGTGCCTCCCCCCATTGACGATCAGCTGGGAGTGTACTTCCCCCCATTGCCGATCAGCTGGGTGTGTCCTTCCCCCCATTGCCGATCAGCTGGGTGTGTGCTTCCCCCCATTGCCGATCAGCTGGGAGTGTGCTTCCCCGCATTGCCGATCAGCTGGGTGTGTGCTTTCCCCCATTGCCGATCAGCTGGGTGAGCTTCCCCCATTGCCGATCAGCTGGGTGTGTGCTTCCGCCCATTGCCGATCAGCAGGGTCTGTCCTTCCCCCCATTGCCGATCAGCTGGGTGTGTGCTTCCCCCCATTGCCGATCAGCTGGGTATGTGCTTCCCCCCATTGCCGATCAGCTGGGTATGTGCTTCCCTCCATTGCCGATCAGCGGGAAGTGTGCTTTCCCCCATTGCCGATCAGCTGGGTGTGTGCTTCCCACCAATGCCGATCAGCTGGCTATGTCCTTCCCCCCCCCCATTGCCGATCAGCTGGGTGTGTGCTTCCCCCCATTGCCGATCAGCTGGGTGTGTCCTTCCCCCCCCATTGTCGATCAGCTGGGTGTGACCTTCCCCCCATTGCCGATCAGCTGGGTGTGAGCTGCCCCGCATTGCATATCAGCTGGGTGTGTGCTTCCCCCCATTGCCGATCAGCTGGGTGTGTGCTTCCCCCCCCCCATTGCCAATCATCTTGGTGCGTCCTTCCCCGCATTGCCGATCAGCTGGGTGTGTCCTTCCCCGCATTGCCGATCAGCTGGGTGTGTGCTGCCCCGCATTGCCGATCAGCTGGGTATGTGCTTCCCTCCATTGCCGATCAGCGGGAAGTGTGCTTTCCCCCATTGCCGATCAGCTGGGTGTGTGCTTCCCACCAATGCCGATCAGCTGGCTATGTCCTTCCCCCCCCCCCATTGCCGATCAGCTGGGTGTGTGCTTCCCCCCATTGCCGATCAGCTGGGTGTGTCCTTCCCCCCCATTGTCGATCAGCTGGGTGTGACCTTCCCCCCATTGCCGATCAGCTGGGTGTGAGCTGCCCCGCATTGCATATCAGCTGGGTGTGTGCTTCCCCCCATTGCCGATCAGCTGGGTGTGTGCTTCCCCCCCCCCCCCCATTGCCAATCATCTTGGTGCGTCCTTCCCCGCATTGCCGATCAGCTGGGTGTGTCCTTCCCCGCATTGCCGATCAGCTGGGTGTGTGCTGCCCCGCATTGCCGATCAGCTGGGTGTGACCTTCCCCGCATTGCCGATCAGCTGGGAGTGTACTTCCCCGCATTGCCGATCAGCTGGGTCTATCCTTCCCCGCATTGCCGATCAGCTGGGTGTGTGCTTCCCCCCATTGCCGATCAGCTGGGTGTGTGCTTCCCCCATTGCCGATCAGCTGTGTGTGTGCTTTCTCCGCATTGCCGATCAGATGGGTGTGTCCTTCCCCGCATTGCCGATCAGCTGGGTGTGTCCTTCCCCGCATTGCCGATCAGCTGGGTGTATCCTTCCCCGCATTGCCGATTAGATGGGAGTGTGCCTCCACCATGGCCGATCAGCTGGGTGTGTGTGACTCTCCCAATGCCGATCAGCTGGGTGGGTGCCTCACACCTAAACACAGTCTGTGCAGCAAAATGTGCCCCAGACAGAGACAGAGACTGAGACACAGACAGACACAGAGACACAGACAGAGGTACAGGGAGACACAGACAGAGACAGGGACACAGACAGAGACACAGACAGAGACATAGACACAGACTGAGGCAGAGACAGAGACACAGACAGAGACACAGACAGACACAGAGACACAGACAGACGTACAGGGAGCCACAGACAGAAACAGGGACACAGGCAGAGACACAGACAGAGACAGAGACACAGACAGAGGGAGAGACAGAGACACAGACACAGACACAGACAGAGACACAGATAGAGACAAACACACAGAAAGAGACAGAGACAGAGGCAGTGACACAGACAGAGACACAGACAGAGGTACAGAGAGGTACAGAGAGACACAGACAGAAACAGGGACACAGACAGAGACACAGACACAGACAAAGGCAGAGACAGAGACACAGACAGAGACACAGACAGAGTTTGGCGGGAGCATTTCCAGTGCTGGCTGTGTTTGGGGGAGCACTGACAGTGCTGTCTGTGTGGGGAGAACTGACAGTGCTAGCTGTGTGGTGGGAGCACTGACAGTGCTGGCTGTGTGGGGGGAACACTGACAGTGCTGGCTGTATCGGGGGAGCACTGACAGCGCTGGCTGTGTGGGAGAGCACTGACAGTGCTGGCTGTGTGGTGGGAGCACTGACAGTGCTGGCTGTGTGGTGGGAGCACTGACAGTGCTGGCTGTGTGGTGGGAGCACTGACAGTGCTGGCTGTGTGGTGGGAGCACTGACAGTGCTGGCTGTGTGGTGGGAGCACTGACAGTGCTGGCTGTGTGGGGGGAACACTGACAGTGCTGGCTGTATCGGGGGAGAACTGACAGCGCTGGCTGTGTGGGAGAGCACTGACAGTGCTGGCTGTGTGGTGGGAGCACTGACAGTGCTGGCTGTGTGGTGGGAGCACTGACAGTGCTGGCTGTGTGGTGGGAGCACTGACAGTGCTGGCTGTGTGGTGGGAGCACTGACAGTGCTGGCTGTGTGGGGGGAACACTGACAGTGCTGGCTGTATGGGGGAGCACAGACAGTGCTGGCTGTGTGGGGTAGAACTGGAAGTGCTGGCAGTATGGGGGGAGCACTGACAGTGCTGGCTGTGTGGTGGGAGCACTGACAGTGCTAGCTGTGTGGGGGAGCACTGACAGTGCTGGCTGTGTGGTGGGAGCACTGACAGTGCTGGCTGTGTGGGGGGAGCACTGACAGTGCTGACTGTGTGGTGGGAGCACTGACAGTGCTGGCTGTGTGGGGGGAGCATTGACAGTGCTGGCTGTGTGGGGGAGCACTGACAGTGCTGGCTGTGTGGTGGGAGCACTGCCAGTGCTGGCTGTATGGGGGAGCACTGACAGTGCTGGCTGTGTGGGGGGAGCACTCACAGCGCTGGCTGTGTTGGGGAGCACTGCCAGTGGTGGCAGTGTGGGGGAGGACTGACAGTGCTGGCTGTGTGGTGGGAGCACCGACAGTGCTGGCTGTGTGGGGGAGCACTGACAGTGCTGGCTGTGTGGGGGGAGCACAGACAGTGCTGGCTGTGTGGTGGGAGCACTGACAATGCTGGCCATGTGGTGGGAGCACTGACAGTGCTGGTTGTGTGGTGGGAGCACTGACAGTGCTGGCTCTGTGGGGGAGCACTGACAGTGCTAGCTCTGAGGGAGAGCACTGGCAGTGCTGGCTGTGTGGGACGCACTCTCAGAGCTGGCTGTGGGTGGAGAACTGGCAGTGCTGGCTGTGTGGTGGGAGCACTGACAATGCTGGCTGTGGGGGAGCACTGACAGTGCTGGCTGTGTGGGGTGGGGGCACTGACAGTGCTGGCTGTGTGGGGGAACACTGACAGTGCTGGCTGTGTGGTGGGTGCACTGGCAGTGCTCGCTATGTGGTGAGAGCACTGACAGTGCTGGCTGTGTGGGGGAGCACTGACAGTGCTGGCTGTGTTGTGGGAGCACTGACAGTGCTGGCTCTGTGGGGGGGGGGGCACTGAGAGTGCTGGTTGTGTGTGGGGAGCACTGACAGTGCTGGCTGTGTGGTGGGAGCACTGGCAATGCTGGCTGTTTGGGGGAGCACTGACAGTGCTGGCTGTGGGGGAGCACTGACAGGGCTGGCTGTGTGGGGGGATCACGGACAGTACAGGCTGTGTGGGGGAGCACTGACAGTGCTGGCTGTGTGGGGGGAGCACTGACAGTGCTGGCTGTGTGGGGGAGCACTGACAGTGCTGGCTGTGTGGGGTGGGAGCACTGACAGTGCTGGCTGTGTGAGGAGCATTTACAGTGCTGGCTGTGTGGTGGGAGCACTGACCGTGTTGGCTGTGTGGGGGGAGAACTGAGAGTGCTGGCTGTGTGGGGGGAGCACTGACAGTGCTGGCTGTGTGGTGGGAGCACTGACAGTGCTGGCTGTGTGGGGGGAGTACTGACAGTGCTGACTGTGTGGTGGGAGCATTGACAGTGCTGGCTGTGTGGGGGAGGGCTGACAGTGCTGGCTGTGTGGTGGGAGCACTGACAGTGCTGGCTGTGTTGCGGAGCACTGACAGTGCTGGCTGAATGGGGGGGAGCACTGACAGTGCTGGCTGTGTGGGGGGAGCACTGACACTGCTGGCTGTGTGGTGGGAGCACTGACAGTGCTGGTTGTGTGTTGGGAGCACTGACACTGCTAGCTCTGTGGGACGGCACTGCCAGTGCCGGCTGTGTGGGAGAGCACTGACAGTGCTTGCTGTGTGGGGGGAGCACTGACATCGCTGGCTGTGTGTTGGCAGCACTGACAGTGCTGCCTGTGTGGGGGTGCACTGACACTGCTGGCTGTGTGGTGGGAGCACTGACAGTGCTGGTTGTGTGGTGGGAGCACTGACACTGCTAGCTCTGTGGGACGGCACTGCCAGTGCCGGCTGTGTGGGAGAGCACTGACAGTGCTTGCTGTGTGGGGGGAGCACTGACATCGCTGGCTGTGTGGGGGAGCACTGCCAGTGCTGGCAGTGTGGGGGGAGGACTGACAGTGCTGGCTGTGTGGTGGGAGCACTGACAGTGCTGGCTGTGTGGGGGAGCACTGACAGTGCTGGCTGTATGGGGGGGAGCACCGACAGTGCTGGCTCTGTGGGGTAGCACTGACAGTGCTGGCTGTGTGGGGGGAGCACAGACAGTGCTGGCAGAGTGGTGGGAGCACTGACAGTGCTGGCTGTGTGGTGGGAGCACTGACAGTGCTGTCTGTGTGGTGGGAGCACTGACAGTGCTGGCTGTGTGGTGGGAGCACTGACAGTGCTGGCTGTATGGGGGGGAGCACCGACAGTGCTGGCTGTGTGGTGGGAGCACTGACAGTGCTGGCTGTGTGGTGGGAGCACTGACAGTGCTGGTTGTGTGGTGGGAGCACTGACAGTGCTGGCTGTGTGTGGAGAACTGGCAGTGCTGGCTGTGTGGTGGGAGCACTGACAATGCTGGCTGTGGGGGAGCACTGACAGTGCTGGCAGTGTGGGGTGGGGGCACTGACAGTGCTGGCTGTGTGGGGGAGCACTGACAGTGCTGGCTGTGTGGTGGGAGCACTGACAGTGCTCGCTGTGTGGTGAGAGCACTGACAGTCCTGGCTGTGTGGGGGAGCACTGACAGTGCTGGCTGTGTAGTGGGAGCACTGACAGTGCTGGCTCTGTGTGGGGGGGGGGGGCACTGAGAGTGCTGGCTGTGTGTGGGGAGCACTGACAGTTCTGCCTGTGTGGGTGGAGCACTGACAGTGCTGGCTGTGTGGGGGAACACTGGCAATGCTGGCTGTGTGGGGGGAGCACTGACAGTGCTGGCTGTGGGGGGAGGACTGACAGGGCTGGCTGTGTGGGGGGATCACTGAGAGTGCTGGCTGTGTGGGGGAGCACTGACAGTGCTTGCTGTGTGGGGGAGCACTGACAGTGCTGGCTGTGTGGGGGGAGCACTGACAGTGCTGGCTGTGTGGGGGAGCACTGACAGTGCTGGCTGTGTGGTGGGAGCACTGACAGTGCTGGCTGTGTGGTGGGAGCACTGACAGTGCTCCCTGTGTGGGGAAGCACTCACAGTGCTGGCTGTGTGGTAGGAGCACTGACAGTGCTGCCTGTGTGGGCGGAGCACTGACAGTGCTGGCTGTATGGGGGGGGAGCACTGACAGTGCTGGCTGTGTGGGGGGAGCACTGACAGTGCTGGCTGTGTGGGGGAACACTGACAGTGCTGGCTGTGTGGGGGTACACTGACAGTGCTGGCTGTGTGGTGGGAGCACTGACAGTGCTGGTTGTGTGGTGGGAGCACTGACAGCGCTGGCTGTGTGGGGGAGCACTGACACTGCTAGCTCTTTGGGAGGGCACTGGCAGTGCTGGCTGTGTGGGTCGCACTCTCAGTGCTGGCTGTGTGGGGGAGCACTGACAGTGCTGGCTGTGTGGTGGGAGCACTGACAGTGCTGGAATTGTGGGGGAGCACTGGCAGTGCTGGCTGTATGGGGAGCACTGACAGTGCTGGCTGTGTGGTGGGAGCACTGACAGTGCTGGCTGTGTGGTGGAGCACTTACAGTGCTGGCTGTGTGGTGGGAGCACCGGCAGTGCTGGCTGTGTGGTGGGTGCACTGACAATGCTGGCTGTGCGGGGAGCACTGACAGTGCTGGCTATGTGGGGGAGCACTGACAGTGCTGGCTGTGTGGGGGAGAACTGACAGTGCTGGCTGTGTGGTGGGAGCACTCACAGTGCTGGCTGTGTGGGGGGCACTGACACTGCTGGCTGTGTGGGGGAGCACTGACAGTGCTGGCTGTGTGGGGGAGCACAGACAGTGCTGGCTGTGTGGGGGAGCTCTGACAGTGCTGGCAGTGTGGTGGGAGCACTGACAGTGCTGGCTGTGTGGTGGAAGCACTGACAGGTCTGGCTGTGTGGTGGGAGCACTGACAGTGCTGGCTGTGTGGGGGGAGGACTGACAGTGCTGGCTGTGTGGGGGAGCACTGACAGTGCTGGCTGTGTGGTGGGAGCACTGACAGGTCTGGCTGTGTGGTGGGAGCACTGACAGTGCTGGCTGTGTGGGGGGAGCACTGACAGTGCTGGCTGTGTGGTGGGAGCACTGACAGTGCTGTCTGTGAGGGGAGCACTGTCAGTGCTGGCTGTGTGGTGGGAGCACTGACGTTGCTGGCTGTGTGTGTGGGAGCACTGACAGTGCTGGCTGTGTGGGGGAGCACTGACAGTGCTGGCTGTGTGGGGGAGGATGACTGTGCTGGCTGTGTGGGGTAGGAGCACTGACTGTGCTGGCTGTGTGGCGGGTGCACTGACAGTGCGGGATATGTGGTGGGAGCACTGACAGTGCTGGCTGTGTGGGGTAGGAGCACTGAAAGTGCTGGCTGTGTGGGAGAGCACTGGCAGTGCTGGCTGTGTGGGGAGCACTGACAGTGCTGGCTGTGTGGGGGGAGCACTGACAGTGCTGGCTGTGTGGGGAGCACTGACAGTGCTGGCTGTGTGTGGGGAGCACTGACAGTGCTGCCTATGTGGGGGAGCACTGACAGTGCTGGCTGTGTGCGGTAGGAGCACTGACAGTGCTGGCTGTGTGGGAGAGCACTGGCAGTGCTGGCTGTGTGGGGAGCACTGACAGTGCTGGCTGTGTGGGGAGCACTGACAGTGCTGCCAATGTGGGGGGAGCACTGACAGTGCTGGCTGTGTGCGGTAGGAACACTGACAGTGCTGGCTGTGTGGGGAGCACTGACAGTGCTGGCTGTGTGCGGTAGGAGCACTGACAGTGCTGGCTGTGTGGTGGGTGCACTGACAGTGCTGGCTGTGTGGGGGGAGCACTGACAGTGCTGGCTGTGTGGGGGAGCACTGACAGTGCTTGCTGTGTGGGGGAGCACTGACAGTTCTGGCTGTGTGGGGGAGCACTGACAGTGCTGGCTGTGTGGGGGAGCACTGACAGTGCTGACTGTGTGGTGGGAGCACTGACAGTGCTGGCTGTGTGGTGGGAGCACTCACAGTGCTGGCTGTGTGGTGGGAGCACTGACAGTGCTGCCTGTGTGGGCGGAGCACTGACAGTGCTGGCTGTATGGGGGGGAGCACTGACAGTGCTGGCTGTGTGGGGGGAGCACTGACAGTGCTGGCTGTGTGGGGGAACACTGACAGTGCTGGCTGTGTGGGGGTACACTGACAGTGCTGGTTGTGTGGTGGGAGCACTGACAGTGCTGGTTGTGTGGTGGGAGCACTGACAGTGCTGGCTGTGTGGGGGAGCACTGACACTGCTAGTTCTTTGGGAGGGCACTGGCAGTGCTGGCTGTGTGGGTCGCACTCTCAGTGCTGGCTGTGTGGGGGAGCAGTGACAGTGCTGGCTGTGTGGTGGGAGCACTGACAGTGCTGGCAGTGTGGGGGGAGCACTGACAGTGCTGGCTGTGGGGGGAGAACTGCCAGTGCTGGCTGTGTGGTAGGAGCACTGACAGTGCTGGCAGTGTGGGGGAGCACAGACAGTGCTGGCTGTGTGGGGGAGCACTGACAGTGCTGGCTGTGTGGTGGGAGCACTGAGAGTGCTGGCTGTGAGGGTGGAGCACTGACAGTGCTGGCTGTGTGGTGGGAGCACTGGCAGTGCTGGCTGTGTGGGTGGAGCACTGACAGTGCTGGCTGTGTGGGGAGCACTGACAGTGCTGGCTGTTTGGGGGAGCACTGACAGTGCTGGATTTGTGGGGGAGCACTGGCAGTGCTGGCTGTATGGGGAGCACTGACAGTGCTGGCTGTGTGGTGGGAGCACTGACAGTGCTGGCTGTGTGGTGGAGCACTTACAGTGCTGGCTGTGTGGTGGGAGCACTGGCAGTGCTGGCTGTGTGGTGGGAGCACTGACAATGCTGGCTGTGGGGGGAGAACTGCCAGTGCTGGCTGTGTGGTAGGAGCACTGACAGTGCTGGCAGTGTGGGGGAGCACAGACAGTGCTGGCTGTGTGGGGGAGCACTGACAGTGCTGGTTGTTTGGTGGGAGCACTGACAGTGCTGGCTGTGTGGGGGAGCACTGACACTGCTAGCTCTTTGGGAGGGCACTGGCAGTGCTGGCTGTGTGGGTCGCACTCTCAGTGCTGGCTGTGTGGGGGAGCACTGACAGTGCTGGCTGTGTGGTGGGAGCACTGACAGTGCTGCAAGTGTGGGGTGAGCACTGACAGTGCTGGCTCTGGGGGGAGAACTGCCAGTGCTGCCTGTGTGGTAGGAGCACTGACAGTGCTGCCAGTGTGGGGGAGCACAGACAGTGCTGGCTGTGTGGGGGAGCACTGACAGTGCTGGCTGTGTGGTGGGAGCACTGAGAGTGCTGGCTGTGTGGTGGAAGCACTGACAGGTCTGGCTGTGTGGTGGGAGCACTGACAGTGCTGGCTGTGTGGGGGAAGGACTGACAGTGCTGGCTGTGTGGGGGAGCACTGACAGTGCTGGCTGTGTGGTGGGAGCACTGACAGGTCTGGCTGTGTGGTGGGAGCACTGACAGTGCTGGCTGTGTGGGGGGAGCACTGACAGTGCTGGCTGTGTGGTGGGAGCACTGACAGTGCTGTCTGTGAGGGGAGCACTGTCAGTGCTGGCTGTGTGGTGGGAGCACTGACGTTGCTGGCTGTGTGTGTGGGAGCACTGACAGTGCTGGCTGTGTGGGGGAGCACTGACAGTGCTGGCTGTGTGGGGGAGGATGACTGTGCTGGCTGTGTGGGGTAGGAGCACTGACTGTGCTGGCTGTGTGGCGGGTGCACTGACAGTGCGGGATGTGTGGTGGGAGCACTGACAGTGCTGGCTGTGTGGGGTAGGAGCACTGAAAGTGCTGGCTGTGTGGGAGAGCACTGGCAGTGCTGGCTGTGTGGGGAGCACTGACAGTGCTGGCTGTGTGGGGGGAGCACTGACAGTGCTGGCTGTGTGGGGAGCACTGGCAGTGCTGGCTGTGTTTGGGGAGCACTGACAGTGCTGCCTATGTGGGGGAGCACTGACAGTGCTGGCTGTGTGCGGTAGGAGCACTGACAGTGCTGGCTGTGTGGGAGAGCACTGGCAGTGCTGGCTGTGTGGGGAGCACTGACAGTGCTGGCTGTGTGGGGAGCACTGACAGTGCTGCCAATGTGGGGGGAGCACTGACAGTGCTGGCTGTGTGCGGTAGGAACACTGACAGTGCTGGCTGTGTGGGGAGCACTGTCAGTGCTGGCTGTGTGCGGTAGGAGCACTGACAGTGCTGGCTGTGTGGTGGGAGCACTGACAGTGCTGGCTGTGTGCGGTAGGAGCACTGACGGTGCTGGCTGTGTGGTGGGAGCACTGACAGTGCTGGCTGTGTGGGAGAGCACTGGCAGTGTTGGCTGTGTGGGGAGCACTGACAGTGCTGGCTGTGTGGGGGGTGCACTGACAGTGCTGGCTGTGTGGGGGGAGCACTGACAGTGCTGGCTGTGTGGGGGAGCACTGACAGTGCTTGCTGTGTGGGGGAGCACTGACAGTTCTGGCTGTGTGGGGGGAGCACTGACAGTGCTGGCTGTGTGGGGGAGCACTGACAGTGCTGACTGTGTGGTGGGAGCACTGACAGTGCTGGCTGTGTGGTGGGAGCACTCACAGTGCTGGCTGTGTGGTGGGAGCACTGACAGTGCTGCCTGTGTGGGCGGAGCACTGACAGTGCTGGCAGTATGGGGGGAGCACTGACAGTGCTGGCTGTGTGGGGGGAGCACTGACAGTGCTGGCTGTGTGGGGGAACACTGACAGTGCTGGCTGTGTGGGGGTACACTGACAGTGCTGGTTGTGTGGTGGGAGCACTGACAGTGCTGGCTGTGTGGGGGAGCACTGACACTGCTAGTTCTTTGGGAGGGCACTGGCAGTGCTGGCTGTGTGGATCGCACTCTCAGTGCTGGCTGTGTGGGGGAGCACTGACAGTGCTGGCTGTGTGGTGGGAGCACTGCCAGTGCTGGCAGTGTGGGGGGAGCACTGACAGTGCTGGCTGTGGGGGGAGAACTGCCAGTGCTGGCTGTGTGGTAGGAGCACTGACAGTGCTGGCAGTGTGGGGGAGCACAGACAGTGCTGGCTGTGTGGGGGAGCACTGACAGTGCTGGCTGTGTGGTGGGAGCACTGAGAGTGCTGGCTGTGAGGGTGGAGCACTGACAGTGCTGGCTGTGTGGTGGGAGCACTGGCAGTGCTGGCTGTGTGGGTGGAGCACTGACAGTGCTGGCTGTGTGGGGAGCACTGACAGTGCTGGCTGTTTGGGGGAGCACTGACAGTGCTGGATTTGTGGGGGAGCACTGGCAGTGCTGGCTGTATGGGGAGCACTGACAGTGCTGGCTGTGTGGTGGGAGCACTGACAGTGCTGGCTGTGTGGTGGAGCACTTACAGTGCTGGCTGTGTGGTGGGAGCACTGGCAGTGCTGGCTGTGTGGTGGGAGCACTGACAATGCTGGCTGTGGGGGGAGAACTGCCAGTGCTGGCTGTGTGGTAGGAGCACTGACAGTGCTGGCAGTGTGGGGGAGCACAGACAGTGCTGGCTGTGTGGGGGAGCACTGACAGTGCTGGTTGTGTGGTGGGAGCACTGACAGTGCTGGCTGTGTGGGGGAGCACTGACACTGCTAGCTCTTTGGGAGGGCACTGGCAGTTCTGGCTGTGTGGGTCGCACTCTCAGTGCTGGCTGTGTGGGGGAGCACTGACAGTGGTGGCTGTGTGGTGGGAGCACTGACAGTGCTGGCAGTGTGGGGGGAGCACTGACAGTGCTGGCTGTGGGGGGAGAACTGCCAGTGCTGGCTGTGTGGTAGGAGCACTGACAGTGCTGGCAGTGTGGGGGAGCACAGACAGTGCTGGCTGTGTGGGGGAGCACTGACAGTGCTGGCTGTGTGGTGGGAGCACTGAGAATGCTGGCTGTGAGGGTGGAGCACTGACAGTGCTGGCTGTGTGGTGGGAGCACTGGCAGTGCTGGCTGTGTGGGTGGAGCACTGACAGTGCTGGCTGTGTGGGGAGCACTGACAGTGCTGGCTGTTTGGGGGAGCACTGACAGTGCTGGATTTGTGGGGGAGCACTGGCAGTGCTGGCTGTATGGGGAGCACTGACAGTGCTGGCTGTGTGGTGGGAGCACTGACAGTGCTGGCTGTGTGGTGGAGCACTTACAGTGCTGGCTGTGTGGTGGGAGCACTGACAGTGCTGGCTGTGTGGCGGGCACTGACACTGCTGGCTGTGTGGGGGAGCACTGACAGTGCTGGCTGTGTGGGGGAGCACAGACAGTGCTGGCTGTGCGGGGGAGCACTGACAGCGCTAGCTGTGTGGTGGGAGCACTGACAGTGCTGGCTGTGTGGTGGGAGCACTGACAGGTCTGGCTGTGTGGTGGCAGCACTGACAGTGCTGGCTGTTTTTGGGGGCGCACTGACAGTGCTGGCTGTGTGGGGTGCACTGACAGTGCTGGCTGTGTGGTGGGAGCACTGACAGGTCTGGCTGTGTGGTGGGAGCACTGACAGTGCTGGCTGAGTGGGGGGAGCACTGACAGTGCTGGCTGTGTGGTGGGAGCACTGACAGTGCTGTCTGTGAGGGGAGCACTGTCAGTGCTGGCTGTGTGGTGGGAGCACTGACGTTGCTGGCTGTGTGTGTGGGAGCACTGACAGTGCTGGCTGTGTGGGGGAGCACTGACAGTGCTGGCTGTGTGGGAGAGCACTGACAGTGCTGGCTGTGTGGGGAGCACTGACAGTGCTGGCTGTGTGGGGAGCACTGACAGTGCTGCCAATGTGGGGGGAGCACTGACAGTGCTGGCTGTGTGCGGTAGGAACACTGACAGTGCTGGCTGTGTGGGGAGCACTGACAGTGCTGGCTGTGTGCGGTAGGAGCACTGACAGTGCTGGCTGTGTAGTGGGAGCACTGACAGTGCTGGCTGTGTGCGGTAGGAGGACTGACGGTGCTGGCTGTGTGGTGGGAGCACTGACAGTGCTGGCTGTGTGGGAGAGCACTGGCAGTGTTGGCTGTGTGGGGAGCACTGACAGTGCTGGCTGTGTGGGGGGTGCACTGACAGTGCTGGCTGTGTGGGGGAGCACTGACAGTGCTGGCTGTGTGGGGAGCACTGACAGTGCTGGCTGTGTGGGGGAGCACTGACAGTGCTTGCTGTGTGGGGGAGCACTGACAGTTCTGGCTGTGTGGGGGGAGCACTGACAGTGCTGGCTGTGTGGGGGAGCACTGACAGTGCTGGCTGTGTGGTGGGAGCACTGACAGTGCTGGCTGTGTGGTGGGAGGACTGACAGTGCATCCTGTGTGGGGAAGCACTCACAGTGCTGGCTGTGTGGTGGGAGCACTGACAGTGCTGCCTGTGTGGGCGGAGCACTGACAGTGCTGGCTGTATGGGGGGGGAGCACTGACAGTGCTGGCTGTGTGGGGGGAGCACTGACAGTGCTGGCTGTGTGGGGGAACACTGACAGTGCTGGCTGTGTGGGGGTACACTGACAGTGCTGGCTGTGTGGTGGGAGCACTGACAGTGTTGGTTGTGTGGTGGGAGCACTGACAGTGCTGGCTGTGTGGGGGAGCACTGACACTGCTAGCTCTTTGTGAGGGCACTGGCAGTGCTGGCTGTGTGGGTCGCACTCTCAGTGCTGGCTATGTGGGGGAGCACTGCCAGTGCTGGCTGTGTGGTGGGAGCACTGACAGTGCTGGCAGTGTGGGGGGAGCACTGACAGTGCTGGCTGTGGGGGGAGAACTGCCAGTGCTGGCTGTGTGGTAGGAGCACTGACAGTGCAGGCAGTCTGGGGGAGCACAGGCAGTGCTGGCTGTGTGGGGGAGCACTGACAGTGCTGGCTGTGTGGTGGGAGCACTGAGAGTGCTGGCTGTGAGGGTGGAGCACTGACAGTGCTGGCTGTGTGGTGGGAGCACTGGCAGTGCTGGCTGTGTGGGTGGAGCACTGACAGTGCTGGCTCTGTGGGGAGCACTGACAGTGCTGGCTGTTTGGGGGAGCACTGACAGTGCTGGATTTGTGGGGGAGCACTGGCAGTGCTGGCTGTATGGGGAGCACTGACAGTGCTGGCTGTGTGGTGGGAGCACTGACAGTGCTGGCTGTGTGGTGGAGCACTTACAGTGCTGGCTGTGTGGTGGGAGCACTGGCAGTGCTGGCTGTGTGGTGGGAGCACTGACAATGCTGGCTGTGCGGGGAGCACTGACAGTGCTGGCTATATGGGGGAGCACTAACAGTGCTGGCTGTGTGGGGGAGAACTGACAGTGCTGGCTGTGTGGTGGGAGCACTGACAGTGCTGGCTGTGTGGGGGGCACTGACACTGCTGGCTGTGTGGGGGAGCACTGACAGTGCTGGCTGTGTGGGGGAGCACAGACAGTGCTGGCTGTGTGGGGGAGCACTGACAGTGCTGGCTGTGTGGTGGGAGCACTGACAGTGCTGGCTGTGTGGTGGGAGCACTGACAGGTCTGGCTGTGTGGTGGGAGCACTGACAGGTCTGGCTGTGTGGTGGGAGCACTGACAGTGCTGGCTGTGTGGGGGGAGCACTGACAGTGCTGGCTGTGTGGGGGAGCACTGACAGTGCTGGCTGTGTGGTGGGAGCACTGACAGGTCTGGCTGTGTGGTGGGAGCACTGACAGTGCTGGCTGTGTGGGGGGAGCACTGACAGTGCTGGCTGTGTGGTGGGAGCACTGACAGTGCTGTCTGTGAGGGGAGCACTGTCAGTGCTGGCTGTGTGGGGGAGGATGACTGTGCAGGTTGTGTGGGGTAGGAGCACTGACTGTGCTGGCTGTGTGGCGGGTGCACTGACAGTGCGGGATGTGTGGTGGGAGCACTGACAGTGCTGGCTGTGTGGGGTAGGAGCACTGAAAGTGCTGGCTGTGTGGGAGAGCACTGGCAGTGCTGGCTGTGTGGGGAGCACTGACAGTGCTGGCTGTGTGGGGGGAGCACTGACAGTGGTGGCTGTGTGGGGAGCACTGACAGTGCTGGCTGTGTGTGGGGAGCACTGACAGTGCTGCCTATGTGGGGGAGCACTGACAGTGCTGGCTGTGTGCGGTAGGAGCACTGACAGTGCTGGCTGTGTGGGAGAGCACTGGCAGTGCTGGCTGTGTGGGGAGCACTGACAGTGCTGGCTGTGTGGGGAGCACTGACAGTGCTGCCAATGTGGGGGGAGCACTGACAGTGCTGGCTGTGTGCGGTAGGAACACTGACAGTGCTGGCTGTGTGGGGGGCACTGACACTGCTGGCTGTGTGGGGGAGCACTGACAGTGCTGGCTGTGTGGGGGAGCACAGACAGTGCTGGCTGTGTGGGGGAGCACTGACAGTGCTGGCAGTGTGGTGGGAGCACTGACAGTGCTGGCTGTGTGGTGGAAGCACTGACAGGTCTGGCTGTGTGGTGGGAGCACTGACAGTGCTGGCTGTGTGGGGGGAGGACTGACAGTGCTGGCTGTGTGGGGGAGCACTGACAGTGCTGGCTGTGTGGTGGGAGCACTGACAGGTCTGGCTGTGTGGTGGGAGCACTGACAGTGCTGGCTGTGTGGGGGAGTACTGACAGTGCTGGCTGTGTGGTGGGAGCACTGACAGTGCTGTCTGTGAGGGGAGCACTGTCAGTGCTGGCTGTGTGGTGGGAGCACTGACGTTGCTGGCTGTGTGTGTGGGAGCACTGACAGTGCTGGCTGTGTGGGGGAGCACTGACAGTGCTGGCTGTGTGGGGGAGGATGACTGTGCTGGCTGTGTGGGGTAGGAGCACTGACTGTGCTGGCTGTGTGGCGGGTGCACTGACAGTGCGGGATGTGTGGTGGGAGCACTGACAGTGCTGGCTGTGTGGGGTAGGAGCACTGAAAGTGCTGGCTGTGTGGGAGAGCACTGGCAGTGCTGGCTGTGTGGGGAGCACTGACAGTGCTGGCTGTGTGGGGGGGAGCACTGACAGTGCTGGCTGTGTGGGGAGCACTGACAGTGCTGGCTGTGTGTGGGGAGCACTGACAGTGCTGCCTATGTGGGGGAGCACTGACAGTGCTGGCTGTGTGCGGTAGGAGCACTGACAGTGCTGGCTGTGTGGGAGAGCACTGGCAGTGCTGGCTGTGTGGGGAGCACTGACAGTGCTGGCTGTGTGGGGAGCACTGACAGTGCTGCCAATGTGGGGGGAGCACTGACAGTGCTGGCTGTGTGCGGTAGGAACACTGACAGTGCTGGCTGTGTGGGGAGCACTGACAGTGCTGGCTGTGTGCGGTAGGAGCACTGACAGTGCTGGCTGTGTGGTGGGAGCACTGACAGTGCTGGCTGTGTGGGAGAGCACTGGCAGTGTTGGCTGTGTGGGGAGCACTGACAGTGCTGGCTGTGTGGGGGGTGCACTGACAGTGCTGGCTGTGTGGGGGGAGCACTGACAGTGCTGGCTGTGTGGGGGAGCACTGACAGTGCTTGCTGTGTGGGGGAGCACTGACAGTTCTGGCTGTGTGGGGGAGCACTGACAGTGCTGGCTGTGTGGGGGAGCACTGACAGTGCTGACTGTGTGGTGGGAGCACTGACAGTGCTGGCTGTGTGGTGGGAGCACTCACAGTGCTGGCTGTGTGGTGGGAGCACTGACAGTGCTGCCTGTGTGGGCGGAGCACTGACAGTGCTGGCTGTATGGGGGGGAGCACTGACAGTGCTGGCTGTGTGGGGGGGAGCACTGACAGTGCTGGCTGTGTGGGGGAACACTGACAGTGCTGGCTGTGTGGGGGTACACTGACAGTGCTGGTTGTGTGGTGGGAGCACTGACAGTGCTGGTTGTGTGGTGGGAGCACTGACAGTGCTGGCTGTTTGGGGAGCACTGACACTGCTAGTTCTTTGGGAGGGCACTGGCAGTGCTGGCTGTGTGGGTCGCACTCTCAGTGCTGGCTGTGTGGGGGAGCAGTGACAGTGCTGGCTGTGTGGTGGGAGCACTGACAGTGCTGGCAGTGTGGGGGGAGCACTGACAGTGCTGGCTGTGGGGGGAGAACTGCCAGTGCTGGCTGTGTGGTAGGAGCACTGACAGTGCTGGCAGTGTGGGGGAGCACAGACAGTGCTGGCTGTGTGGGGGAGCACTGACAGTGCTGGCTGTGTGGTGGGAGCACTGAGAGTGCTGGCTGTGAGGGTGGAGCACTGACAGTGCTGGCTGTGTGGTGGGAGCACTGGCAGTGCTGGCTGTGTGGGTGGAGCACTGACAGTGCTGGCTGTGTGGGGAGCACTGACAGTGCTGGCTGTTTGGGGGAGCACTGACAGTGCTGGATTTGTGGGGGAGCACAGGCAGTGCTGGCTGTATGGGGAGCACTGACAGTGCTGGCTGTGTGGTGGGAGCACTGACAGTGCTGGCTGTGTGGTGGAGCACTTACAGTGCTGGCTGTGTGGTGGGAGCACTGGCAGTGCTGGCTGTGTGGTGGGAGCACTGACAATGCTGGCTGTGGGGGGAGAACTGCCAGTGCTGGCTGTGTGGTAGGAGCACTGACAGTGCTGGCAGTGTGGGGGAGCACAGACAGTGCTGGCTGTGTGGGGGAGCACTGACAGTGCTGGTTGTTTGGTGGGAGCACTGACAGTGCTGGCTGTGTGGGGGAGCACTGACACTGCTAGCTCTTTGGGAGGGCACTGGCAGTGCTGGCTGTGTGGGTCGCACTCTCAGTGCTGGCTGTGTGGGGGAGCACTAACAGTGCTGGCTGTGTGGTGGGAGCACTGACAGTGCTGGCAGTGTGGGGTGAGCACTGACAGTGCTGGCTCTGGGGGGAGAACTGCCAGTGCTGCCTGTGTGGTAGGAGCACTGACAGTGCTGCCAGTGTGGGGGAGCACAGACAGTGCTGGCTGTGTGGGGGAGCAATGACAGTGCTGGCTGTGTGGTGGGAGCACTGAGAGTGCTGGCTGTGTGGTGGAAGCACTGACAGGTCTGGCTGTGTGGTGGGAGCACTGACAGTGCTGGCTGTGTGGGGGGAGGACTGACAGTGCTGGCTGTGTGGGGGAGCACTGACAGTGCTGGCTGTGTGGTGGGAGCACTGACAGGTCTGGCTGTGTGGTGGGAGCACTGACAGTGCTGGCTGTGTGGGGGGAGCACTGACAGTGCTGGCTGTGTGGTGGGAGCACTGACAGTGCTGTCTGTGAGGGGAGCACTGTCAGTGCTGGCTGTGTGGTGGGAGCACTGACGTTGCTGGCTGTGTGTGTGGGAGCACTGACAGTGCTGGCTGTGTGGGGAGCACTGACAGTGCTGGCTGTGTGGGGGAGGATGACTGTGCTGGCTGTGTGGGGTAGGAGCACTGACTGTGCTGGCTGTGTGGCGGGTGCACTGACAGTGCGGGATGTGTGGTGGGAGCACTGACAGTGCTGGCTGTGTGGGGTAGGAGCACTGAAAGTGCTGGCTGTGTGGGAGAGCACTGGCAGTGCTGGCTGTGTGGGGAGCACTGACAGTGCTGGCTGTGTGGGGGGAGCACTGACAGTGTTGGCTGTGTGGGGAGCACTGACAGTGCTGGCTGTGTGTGGGGAGCACTGACAGTGCTGCCTATGTGGGGGAGCACTGACAGTGCTGGCTGTGTGCGGTAGGAGCACTGACAGTGCTGGCTGTGTGGGAGAGCACTGGCAGTGCTGGCTGTGTGGGGAGCACTGACAGTGCTGGCTGTGTGGGGAGCACTGACAGTGCTGCCAATGTGGGGGGAGCACTGACAGTGCTGGCTGTGTGCGGTAGGAACACTGACAGTGCTGGCTGTGTGGGGAGCACTGTCAGTGCTGGCTGTGTGCGGTAGGAGCACTGACAGTGCTGGCTGTGTGGTGGGAGCACTGACAGTGCTGGCTGTGTGCGGTAGGAGCACTGACGGTGCTGGCTGTGTGGTGGGAGCACTGACAGTGCTGGCTGTGTGGGAGAGCACTGGCAGTGTTGGCTGTGTGGGGAGCACTGACAGTGCTGGCTGTGTGGGGGGTGCACTGACAGTGCTGGCTGTGTGGGGGGAGCACTGACAGTGCTGGCTGTGTGGGGGAGCACTGACAGTGCTTGCTGTGTGGGGGAGCACTGACAGTTCTGGCTGTGTGGGGGGAGCACTGACAGTGCTGGCTGTGTGGGGGAGCACTGACAGTGCTGACTGTGTGGTGGGAGCACTGACAGTGCTGGCTGTGTGGTGGGAGCACTCACAGTGCTGGCTGTGTGGTGGGAGCACTGACAGTGCTGCCTGTGTGGGCGGAGCACTGACAGTGCTGGCAGTATGGGGGAGCACTGACAGTGCTGGCTGTGTGGGGGGAGCACTGACAGTGCTGGCTGTGTGGGGGAACACTGACAGTGCTGGCTGTGTGGGGGTACACTGACAGTGCTGGTTGTGTGGTGGGAGCACTGACAGTGCTGGCTGTGTGGGGGAGCACTGACACTGCTAGTTCTTTGGGAGGGCACTGGCAGTGCTGGCTGTGTGGGTCGCACTCTCAGTGCTGGCTGTGTGGGGGAGCACTGACAGTGCTGGCTGTGTGGTGGGAGCACTGCCAGTGCTGGCAGTGTGGGGGGAGCACTGACAGTGCTGGCTGTGGGGGGAGAACTGCCAGTGCTGGCTGTGTGGTAGGAGCACTGACAGTGCTGGCAGTGTGGGGGAGCACAGACAGTGCTGGCTGTGTGGGGGAGCACTGACAGTGCTGGCTGTGTGGTGGGAGCACTGAGAGTGCTGGCTGTGAGGGTGGAGCACTGACAGTGCTGGCTGTGTGGTGGGAGCACTGGCAGTGCTGGCTGTGTGGGTGGAGCACTGACAGTGCTGGCTGTGTGGGGAGCACTGACAGTGCTGGCTGTTTGGGGGAGCACTGACAGTGCTGGATTTGTGGGGGAGCACTGGCAGTGCTGGCTGTATGGGGAGCACTGACAGTGCTGGCTGTGTGGTGGGAGCACTGACAGTGCTGGCTGTGTGGTGGAGCACTTACAGTGCTGGCTGTGTGGTGGGAGCACTGGCAGTGCTGGCTGTGTGGTGGGAGCACTGACAATGCTGGCTGTGGGGGGAGAACTGCCAGTGCTGGCTGTGTGGTAGGAGCACTGACAGTGCTGGCAGTGTGGGGGAGCACAGACAGTGCTGGCTGTGTGGGGGAGCACTGACAGTGCTGGTTGTGTGGTGGGAGCACTGACAGTGCTGGCTGTGTGGGGGAGCACTGACACTGCTAGCTCTTTGGGAGGGCACTGGCAGTTCTGGCTGTGTGGGTCGCACTGTCAGTGCTGGCTGTGTGGGGGAGCACTGACAGTGCTGGCTGTGTGGTGGGAGCACTGACAGTGCTGGCAGTGTGGGGGGAGCACTGACAGTGCTGGCTGTGGGGGGAGAACTGCCAGTGCTGGCTGTGTGGTAGGAGCACTGACAGTGCTGGCAGTGTGGGGGAGCACAGACAGTGCTGGCTGTGTGGGGGAGCACTGACAGTGCTGGCTGTGTGGTGGGAGCACTGAGAGTGCTGGCTGTGAGGGTGCAGCACTGACAGTGCTGGCTGTGTGGTGGGAGCACTGGCAGTGCTGGCTGTGTGGGTGGAGCACTGACAGTGCTGGCTGTGTGGGGAGCACTGACAGTGCTGGCTGTTTGGGGGAGCACTGACAGTGCTGGATTTGTGGGGGAGCACTGGCAGTGCTGGCTGTATGGGGAGCACTGACAGTGCTGGCTGTGTGGTGGGAGCACTGACAGTGCTGGCTGTGTGGTGGAGCACTTACAGTGCTGGCTGTGTGGTGGGAGCACTGACAGTGCTGGCAGTGTGGGGGAGCACAGACAGTGCTGGCTGTGTGGGGGAGCACTGACAGTGCTGGCTGTGTGGTGGGAGCACTGAGAGTGCTGGCTGTGAGGGTGGAGCACTGACAGTGCTGGCTGTGTGGTGGGAGCACTGGCAGTGCTGGCTGTGTGGGTGGAGCACTGACAGTGCTGGCTGTGTGGGGAGCACTGACAGTGCTGGCTGTTTGGGGGAGCACTGACAGTGCTGGATTTGTGGGGGAGCACTGGCAGTGCTGGCTGCATGGGGAGCACTGACAGTGCTGGCTGTGTGGTGGGAGCACTGACAGTGCTGGCTGTGTGGTGGAGCACTTACAGTGCTGGCTGTGTGGTGGGAGCACTGGCAGTGCTGGCTGTGTGGTGGGAGCACTGACAATGCTGGCTGTGGGGGGAGAACTGCCAGTGCTGGCTGTGTGGTAGGAGCACTGACAGTGCTGGCAGTGTGGGGGAGCACAGACAGTGCTGGCTGTGTGGGGGAGCACTGACAGTGCTGGTTGTGTGGTGGGAGCACTGACAGTGCTGGCTGTGTGGGGGAGCACTGACACTGCTAGCTCTTTGGGAGGGCACTGGCAGTTCTGGCTGTGTGGGTCGCACTGTCAGTGCTGGCTGTGTGGGGGAGCACTGACAGTGCTGGCTGTGTGGTGGGAGCACTGACAGTGCTGGCAGTGTGGGGGGAGCACTGACAGTGCTGGCTGTGGGGGGAGAACTGCCAGTGCTGGCTGTGTGGTAGGAGCACTGACAGTGCTGGCAGTGTGGGGGAGCACAGACAGTGCTGGCTGTGTGGGGGAGCACTGACAGTGCTGGCTGTGTGGTGGGAGCACTGAGAGTGCTGGCTGTGAGGGTGGAGCACTGACAGTGCTGGCTGTGTGGTGGGAGCACTGGCAGTGCTGGCTGTGTGGGTGGAGCACTGACAGTGCTGGCTGTGTGGGGAGCACTGACAGTGCTGGCTGTTTGGGGGAGCACTGACAGTGCTGGATTTGTGGGGGAGCACTGGCAGTGCTGGCTGTATGGGGAGCACTGACAGTGCTGGCTGTGTGGTGGGAGCACTGACAGTGCTGGCTGTGTGGTGGAGCACTTACAGTGCTGGCTGTGTGGTGGGAGCACTGACAGTGCTGGCTGTGTGGCGGGCACTGACACTGCTGGCTGTGTGGGGGAGCACTGACAGTGCTGGCTGTGTGGGGGAGCACAGACAGTGCTGGCTGTGCGGGGGAGCACTGACAGCGCTAGCTGTGTGGTGGGAGCACTGACAGTGCTGGCTGTGTGGTGGGAGCACTGACAGGTCTGGCTGTGTGGTGGCAGCACTGACAGTGCTGGCTGTGTGGGGGGAGCACTGACAGTGCTGGCTGTGTGGGGTGCACTGACAGTGCTGGCTGTGTGGTGGGAGCACTGACAGGTCTGGCTGTGTGGTGGGAGCACTGACAGTGCTGGCTGAGTGGGGGGAGCACTGACAGTGCTGGCTGTGTGGTGGGAGCACTGACAGTGCTGTCTGTGAGGGGAGCACTGTCAGTGCTGGCTGTGTGGTGGGAGCACTGACATTGCTGGCTGTGTGTGTGGGAGCACTGACAGTGCTGGCTGTGTGGGGGAGCACTGACAGTGCTGGCTGTGTGGGAGAGCACTGACAGTGCTGGCTGTGTGGGGAGCACTGACAGTGCTGGCTGTGTGGGGAGCACTGACAGTGCTGCCAATGTGGGGGGAGCACTGACAGTGCTGGCTGTGTGCGGTAGGAACACTGACAGTGCTGGCTGTGTGGGGAGCACTGACAGTGCTGGCTGTGTGCGGTAGGAGCACTGACAGTGCTGGCTGTGTAGTGGGAGCACTGACAGTGCTGGCTGTGTGCGGTAGGAGGACTGACGGTGCTGGCTGTGTGGTGGGAGCACTGACAGTGCTGGCTGTGTGGGAGAGCACTGGCAGTGTTGGCTGTGTGGGGAGCACTGACAGTGCTGGCTGTGTGGGGGGTGCACTGACAGTGCTGGCTGTGTGGGGGAGCACTGACAGTGCTGGCTGTGTGGGGAGCACTGACAGTGCTGGCTGTGTGGGGGAGCACTGACAGTGCTTGCTGTGTGGGGAGCACTGACAGTGCTGGCTGTGTGGGGAGCACTGACAGTGCTGCCAATGTGGGGGGAGCACTGACAGTGCTGGCTGTGTGCGGTAGGAACACTGACAGTGCTGGCTGTGTGGGGAGCACTGACAGTGCTGGCTGTGTGCGGTAGGAGCACTGACAGTGCTGGCTGTGTAGTGGGAGCACTGACAGTGCTGGCTGTGTGAGGTAGGAGGACTGACGGTGCTGGCTGTGTGGTGGGAGCACTGACAGTGCTGGCTGTGTGGGAGAGCACTGGCAGTGTTGGCTGTGTGGGGAGCACTGACAGTGCTGGCTGTGTGGGGGGTGCACTGACAGTGCTGGCTGTGTGGGGGAGCACTGACAGTGCTGGCTGTGTGGGGAGCACTGACAGTGCTGGCTGTGTGGGGGAGCACTGACAGTGCTTGCTGTGTGGGGGAGCACTGACAGTTCTGGCTGTGTGGGGGGAGCACTGACAGTGCTGGCTGTGTGGGGGAGCACTGACAGTGCTGGCTGTGTGGTGGGAGCACTGACAGTGCTGGCTGTGTGGTGGGAGGACTGACAGTGCATCCTGTGTGGGGAAGCACTCACAGTGCTGGCTGTGTGGTGGGAGCACTGACAGTGCTGCCTGTGTGGGCGGAGCACTGACAGTGCTGGCTGTGTGGGGTAGGAGCACTGAAAGTGCTGGCTGTGTGGGAGAGCACTGGCAGTGCTGGCTGTGTGGGGAGCACTGACAGTGCTGGCTGTGTGGGGGGAGCACTGACAGTGCTGGCTGTGTGGGGAGCACTGACAGTGCTGGCTGTGTGTGGGGAGCACTGACAGTGCTGCCTATGTGGGGGAGCACTGACAGTGCTGGCTGTGTGCGGTAGGAGCACTGACAGTGCTGGCTGTGTGGGAGAGCACTGGCAGTGCTGGCTGTGTGGGGAGCACTGACAGTGCTGGCTGTGTGGGGAGCACTGACAGTGCTGCCAATGTGGGGGGAGCACTGACAGTGCTGGCTGTGTGCGGTAGGAACACTGACAGTGCTGGCTGTGTGGGGAGCACTGACAGTGCTGGCTGTGTGCGGTAGGAGCACTGACAGTGCTGGCTGTGTGGTGGGAGCACTGACAGTGCTGGCTGTGTGCGGTAGGAGCACTGACGGTGCTGGCTGTGTGGTGGGAGCACTGACAGTGCTGGCTGTGTGGGAGAGCACTGGCAGTGTTGGCTGTGTGGGGAGCACTGACAGTGCTGGCTGTGTGGGGGGTGCACTGACAGTGCTGGCTGTGTGGGGGGAGCACTGACAGTGCTGGCTGTGTGGGGGAGCACTGACAGTGCTTGCTGTGTGGGGGAGCACTGACAGTTCTGGCTGTGTGGGGGAGCACTGACAGTGCTGGCTGTGTGGGGGAGCACTGACAGTGCTGACTGTGTGGTGGGAGCACTGACAGTGCTGGCTGTGTGGTGGGAGCACTCACAGTGCTGGCTGTGTGGTGGGAGCACTGACAGTGCTGCCTGTGTGGGCGGAGCACTGACAGTGCTGGCTGTATGGGGGGAGCACTGACAGTGCTGGCTGTGTGGGGGGAGCACTGACAGTGCTGGCTGTGTGGGGGAACACTGACAGTGCTGGCTGTGTGGGGGTACACTGACAGTGCTGGTTGTGTGGTGGGAGCACTGACAGTGCTGGTTGTGTGGTGGGAGCACTGACAGTGCTGGCTGTGTGGGGGAGCACTGACACTGCTAGTTCTTTGGGAGGGCACTGGCAGTGCTGGCTGTGTGGGTCGCACTCTCAGTGCTGGCTGTGTGGGGGAGCAGTGACAGTGCTGGCTGTGTGGTGGGAGCACTGACAGTGCTGGCAGTGTGGGGGGAGCACTGACAGTGCTGGCTGTGGGGGGAGAACTGCCAGTGCTGGCTGTGTGGTAGGAGCACTGACAGTGCTGGCAGTGTGGGGGAGCACAGACAGTGCTGGCTGTGTGGGGGAGCACTGACAGTGCTGGCTGTGTGGTGGGAGCACTGAGAGTGCTGGCTGTGAGGGTGGAGCACTGACAGTGCTGGCTGTGTGGTGGGAGCACTGGCAGTGCTGGCTGTGTGGGTGGAGCACTGACAGTGCTGGCTGTGTGGGGAGCACTGACAGTGCTGGCTGTTTGGGGGAGCACTGACAGTGCTGGATTTGTGGGGGAGCACTGGCAGTGCTGGCTGTATGGGGAGCACTGACAGTGCTGGCTGTGTGGTGGGAGCACTGACAGTGCTGGCTGTGTGGTGGAGCACTTACAGTGCTGGCTGTGTGGTGGGAGCACTGGCAGTGCTGGCTGTGTGGTGGGAGCACTGACAATGCTGGCTGTGGGGGGAGAACTGCCAGTGCTGGCTGTGTGGTAGGAGCACTGACAGTGCTGGCAGTGTGGGGGAGCACAGACAGTGCTGGCTGTGTGGGGGAGCACTGACAGTGCTGGTTGTTTGGTGGGAGCACTGACAGTGCTGGCTGTGTGGGGGAGCACTGACACTGCTAGCTCTTTGGGAGGGCACTGGCAGTGCTGGCTGTGTGGGTCGCACTCTCAGTGCTGGCTGTGTGGGGGAGCACTGACAGTGCTGGCTGTGTGGTGGGAGCACTGACAGTGCTGGCAGTGTGGGGTGAGCACTGACAGTGCTGGCTCTGGGGGGAGAACTGCCAGTGCTGCCTGTGTGGTAGGAGCACTGACAGTGCTGCCAGTGTGGGGGAGCACAGACAGTGCTGGCTGTGTGGGGGAGCACTGACAGTGCTGGCTGTGTGGTGGGAGCACTGAGAGTGCTGGCTGTGTGGTGGAAGCACTGACAGGTCTGGCTGTGTGGTGGGAGCACTGACAGTGCTGGCTGTGTGGGGGGAGGACTGACAGTGCTGGCTGTGTGGGGGAGCACTGACAGTGCTGGCTGTGTGGTGGGAGCACTGACAGGTCTGGCTGTGTGGTGGGAGCACTGACAGTGCTGGCTGTGTGGGGGGAGCACTGACAGTGCTGGCTGTGTGGTGGGAGCACTGACAGTGCTGTCTGTGAGGGGAGCACTGTCAGTGCTGGCTGTGTGGTGGGAGCACTGACGTTGCTGGCTGTGTGTGTGGGAGCACTGACAGTGCTGGCTGTGTGGGGGAGCACTGACAGTGCTGGCTGTGTGGGGGAGGATGACTGTGCTGGCTGTGTGGGGTAGGAGCACTGACTGTGCTGGCTGTGTGGCGGGTGCACTGACAGTGCGGGATGTGTGGTGGGAGCACTGACAGTGCTGGCTGTGTGGGGTAGGAGCACTGAAAGTGCTGGCTGTGTGGGAGAGCACTGGCAGTGCTGGCTGTGTGGGGAGCACTGACAGTGCTGGCTGTGTGGGGGGAGCACTGACAGTGCTGGCTGTGTGGGGAGCACTGACAGTGCTGGCTGTGTGTGGGGAGCACTGACAGTGCTGCCTATGTGGGGGAGCACTGACAGTGCTGGCTGTGTGCGGTAGGAGCACTGACAGTGCTGGCTGTGTGGGAGAGCACTGGCAGTGCTGGCTGTGTGGGGAGCACTGACAGTGCTGGCTGTGTGGGGAGCACTGACAGTGCTGCCAATGTGGGGGAGCACTGACAGTGCTGGCTGTGTGCGGTAGGAACACTGACAGTGCTGGCTGTGTGGGGAGCACTGTCAGTGCTGGCTGTGTGCGGTAGGAGCACTGACAGTGCTGGCTGTGTGGTGGGAGCACTGACAGTGCTGGCTGTGTGCGGTAGGAGCACTGACGGTGCTGGCTGTGTGGTGGGAGCACTGACAGTGCTGGCTGTGTGGGAGAGCACTGGCAGTGTTGGCTGTGTGGGGAGCACTGACAGTGCTGGCTGTGTGGGGGGTGCACTGACAGTGCTGGCTGTGTGGGGGGAGCACTGACAGTGCTGGCTGTGTGGGGGAGCACTGACAGTGCTTGCTGTGTGGGGGAGCACTGACAGTTCTGGCTGTGTGGGGGGAGCACTGACAGTGCTGGCTGTGTGGGGGAGCACTGACAGTGCTGAATGTGTGGTGGGAGCACTGACAGTGCTGGCTGTGTGGTGGGAGCACTCACAGTGCTGGCTGTGTGGTGGGAGCACTGACAGTGCTGCCTGTGTGGGCGGAGCACTGACAGTGCTGGCAGTATGGGGGGAGCACTGACAGTGCTGGCTGTGTGGGGGGAGCACTGACAGTGCTGGCTGTGTGGGGGAACACTGACAGTGCTGGCTGTGTGGGGGTACACTGACAGTGCTGGTTGTGTGGTGGGAGCACTGACAGTGCTGGCTGTGTGGGGGAGCACTGACACTGCTAGTTCTTTGGGAGGGCACTGGCAGTGCTGGCTGTGTGGGTCGCACTCTCAGTGCTGGCTGTGTGGGGGAGCACTGACAGTGCTGGCTGTGTGGTGGGAGCACTGCCAGTGCTGGCAGTGTGGGGGGAGCACTGACAGTGCTGGCTGTGGGGGGAGAACTGCCAGTGCTGGCTGTGTGGTAGGAGCACTGACAGTGCTGGCAGTGTGGGGGAGCACAGACAGTGCTGGCTGTGTGGGGGAGCACTGACAGTGCTGGCTGTGTGGTGGGAGCACTGAGAGTGCTGGCTGTGAGGGTGGAGCACTGACAGTGCTGGCTGTGTGGTGGGAGCACTGGCAGTGCTGGCTGTGTGGGTGGAGCACTGACAGTGCTGGCTGTGTGGGGAGCACTGACAGTGCTGGCTGTTTGGGGGAGCACTGACAGTGCTGGATTTGTGGGGGAGCACTGGCAGTGCTGGCTGTATGGGGAGCACTGACAGTGCTGGCTGTGTGGTGGGAGCACTGACAGTGCTGGCTGTGTGGTGGAGCACTTACAGTGCTGGCTGTGTGGTGGGAGCACTGGCAGTGCTGGCTGTGTGGTGGGAGCACTGACAATGCTGGCTGTGGGGGGAGAACTGCCAGTGCTGGCTGTGTGGTAGGAGCACTGACAGTGCTGGCAGTGTGGGGGAGCACAGACAGTGCTGGCTGTGTGGGGGAGCACTGACAGTGCTGGTTGTGTGGTGGGAGCACTGACAGTGCTGGCTGTGTGGGGGAGCACTGACACTGCTAGCTCTTTGGGAGGGCACTGGCAGTTCTGGCTGTGTGGGTCGCACTCTCAGTGCTGGCTGTGTGGGGGAGCACTGACAGTGCTGGCTGTGTGGTGGGAGCACTGACAGTGCTGGCAGTGTGGGGGGAGCACTGACAGTGCTGGCTGTGGGGGTAGAACTGCCAGTGCTGGCTGTGTGGTAGGAGCACTGACAGTGCTGGCAGTGTGGGGGAGCACAGACAGTGCTGGCTGTGTGGGGGAGCACTGACAGTGCTGGCTGTGTGGTGGGAGCACTGAGAGTGCTGGCTGTGAGGGTGGAGCACTGACAGTGCTGGCTGTGTGGTGGGAGCACTGGCAGTGCTGGCTGTGTGGGTGGAGCACTGACAGTGCTGGCTGTGTGGGGAGCACTGACAGTGCTGGCTGTTTGGGGGAGCACTGACAGTGCTGGATTTGTGGGGGAGCACTGGCAGTGCTGGCTGTATGGGGAGCACTGACAGTGCTGGCTGTGTGGTGGGAGCACTGACAGTGCTGGCTGTGTGGTGGAGCACTTACAGTGCTGGCTGTGTGGTGGGAGCACTGACAGTGCTGGCTGTGTGGCGGGCACTGACACTGCTGGCTGTGTGGGGGAGCACTGACAGTGCTGGCTGTGTGGGGGAGCACAGACAGTGCTGGCTGTGCGGGGGAGCACTGACAGCGCTAGCTGTGTGGTGGGAGCACTGACAGTGCTGGCTGTGTGGTGGGAGCACTGACAGGTCTGGCTGTGTGGTGGCAGCACTGACAGTGCTGGCTGTGTGGGGGGAGCACTGACAGTGCTGGCTGTGTGGGGTGCACTGACAGTGCTGGCTGTGTGGTGGGAGCACTGACAGGTCTGGCTGTGTGGTGGGAGCACTGACAGTGCTGGCTGAGTGGGGGGAGCACTGACAGTGCTGGCTGTGTGGTGGGAGCACTGACAGTGCTGTCTGTGAGGGGAGCACTGTCAGTGCTGGCTGTGTGGTGGGAGCACTGACGTTGCTGGCTGTGTGTGTGGGAGCACTGACAGTGCTGGCTGTGTGGGGGAGCACTGACAGTGCTGGCTGTGTGGGAGAGCACTGACAGTGCTGGCTGTGTGGGGAGCACTGACAGTGCTGGCTGTGTGGGGAGCACTGACAGTGCTGCCAATGTGGGGGGAGCACTGACAGTGCTGGCTGTGTGCGGTAGGAACACTGACAGTGCTGGCTGTGTGGGGAGCACTGACAGTGCTGGCTGTGTGCGGTAGGAGCACTGACAGTGCTGGCTGTGTAGTGGGAGCACTGACAGTGCTGGCTGTGTGCGGTAGGAGGACTGACGGTGCTGGCTGTGTGGTGGGAGCACTGACAGTGCTGGCTGTGTGGGAGAGCACTGACAGTGTTGGCTGTGTGGGGAGCACTGACAGTGCTGGCTGTGTGGGGGGTGCACTGACAGTGCTGGCTGTGTGGGGGAGCACTGACAGTGCTGGCTGTGTGGGGAGCACTGACAGTGCTGGCTGTGTGGGGGAGCACTGACAGTGCTTGCTGTGTGGGGGAGCACTGACAGTTCTGGCTGTGTGGGGGGAGCACTGACAGTGCTGGCTGTGTGGGGGAGCACTGACAGTGCTGGCTGTGTGGTGGGAGCACTGACAGTGCTGGCTGTGTGGTGGGAGGACTGACAGTGCATCCTGTGTGGGGAAGCACTCACAGTGCTGGCTGTGTGGTGGGAGCACTGACAGTGCTGCCTGTGTGGGCGGAGCACTGACAGTGCTGGCTGTATGGGGGGGGAGCACTGACAGTGCTGGCTGTGTGGGGGGAGCACTGACAGTGCTGGCTGTGTGGGGGAACACTGACAGTGCTGGCTGTGTGGGGGTACACTGACAGTGCTGGCTGTGTGGTGGGAGCACTGACAGTGCTGGTTGTGTGGTGGGAGCACTGACAGTGCTGGCTGTGTGGGGGAGCACTGACACTGCTAGCTCTTTGTGAGGGCACTGGCAGTGCTGGCTGTGTGGGTCGCACTCTCAGTGCTGGCTATGTGGGGGAGCACTGCCAGTGCTGGCTGTGTGGTGGGAGCACTGACAGTGCTGGCAGTGTGGGGGGAGCACTGACAGTGCTGGCTGTGGGGGGAGAACTGCCAGTGCTGGCTGTGTGGTAGGAGCACTGACAGTGCAGGCAGTCTGGGGGAGCACAGGCAGTGCTGGCTGTGTGGGGGAGCACTGACAGTGCTGGCTGTGTGGTGGGAGCACTGAGAGTGCTGGCTGTGAGGGTGGAGCACTGACAGTGCTGGCTGTGTGGTGGGAGCACTGGCAGTGCTGGCTGTGTGGGTGGAGCACTGACAGTGCTGGCTCTGTGGGGAGCACTGACAGTGCTGGCTGTTTGAGGGAGCACTGACAGTGCTGGATTTGTGGGGGAGCACTGGCAGTGCTGGCTGTATGGGGAGCACTGACAGTGCTGGCTGTGTGGTGGGAGCACTGACAGTGCTGGCTGTGTGGTGGAGCACTTACAGTGCTGGCTGTGTGGTGGGAGCACTGGCAGTGCTGGCTGTGTGGTGGGAGCACTGACAATGCTGGCTGTGCGGGGAGCACTGACAGTGCTGGCTATATGGGGGAGCACTAACAGTGCTGGCTGTGTGGGGGAGAACTGACAGTGCTGGCTGTGTGGTGGGAGCACTGACAGTGCTGGCTGTGTGGGGGGCACTGACACTGCTGGCTGTGTGGGGGAGCACTGACAGTGCTGGCTGTGTGGGGGAGCACAGACAGTGCTGGCTGTGTGGGGGAGCACTGACAGTGCTGGCTGTGTGGTGGGAGCACTGACAGTGCTGGCTGTGTGGTGGGAGCACTGACAGGTCTGGCTGTGTGGTGGGAGCACTGACAGTGCTGGCTGTGTGGGGGAGCACTGACAGTGCTGGCTGTGTGGGGGAGCACAGACAGTGCTGGCTGTGTGGTGGGAGCACTGACAGGTCTGGCTGTGTGGTGGGAGCACTGACAGTGCTGGCTGTGTGGGGGGAGCACTGACAGTGCTGGCTGTGTGGTGGGAGCACTGACAGTGCTGTCTGTGAGGGGAGCACTGTCAGTGCTGGCTGTGTGGGGGAGGATGACTGTGCTGGTTGTGTGGGGTAGGAGCACTGACTGTGCTGGCTGTGTGGCGGGTGCACTGACAGTGCGGGATGTGTGGTGGGAGCACTGACAGTGCTGGCTGTGTGGGGTAGGAGCACTGAAAGTGCTGGCTGTGTGGGAGAGCACTGGCAGTGCTGGCTGTGTGGGGAGCACTGACAGTGCTGGCTGTGTGGGGGGAGCACTGACAGTGGTGGCTGTGTGGGGAGCACTGACAGTGCTGGCTGTGTGTGGGGAGCACTGACAGTGCTGCCTATGTGGGGGAGCACTGACAGTGCTGGCTGTGTGCGGTAGGAGCACTGACAGTGCTGGCTGTGTGGGAGAGCACTGGCAGTGCTGGCTGTGTGGGGAGCACTGACAGTGCTGGCTGTGTGGGGAGCACTGACAGTGCTGCCAATGTGGGGGGAGCACTGACAGTGCTGGCTGTGTGCGGTAGGAACACTGACAGTGCTGGCTGTGTGGGGAGCACTGACAGTGCTGGCTGTGTGCGGTAGGAGCACTGAAAGTGCTGGCTGTGTGGTGGGAGCACTGACAGTGCTGGCTGTGTGCGGTAGGAGCACTGACGGTGCTGGCTGTGTGGTGGGAGCACTGACAGTGCTGGCTGTGTGGGAGAGCACTGGCAGTGTTGGCTGTGTGGGGAGCACTGACAGTGCAGTCTGTGTGGGGGGTGCACTGACAGTGCTGGCTGTGTGGGGGGAGCACTGACAGTGCTGGCTGTGTGGGGAGCACTGACAGTGCTGGCTGTGTGCGGGGAGCACTGACATTGCTGGTTGTGTGGTGGGAGCACTGACACTGCTGGCTGTGTGGGGGAGCACTGACAGTGCTGGCTGTGTGGTGGGAGCACTGACAGTGCTGGCTGTGTGGGGGAGCACTGACAGTGCTGGCTGTGTGGTGGGAGCACTGACAGTGCTGGCTGTGTGGGGGGAGCACTGACAGTGCTGACTGTGTGGTGGGAGCACTGACAGTGCTGGCTCTGTGGGGGAGCACTGACAGTGCTGGCTGTGTGGGGGGAGCACTGACAGTGCTGGCTGTGTGGTGGGAGCACTGCCAGTGCTGGCTGTGTGGGGGAGCACTGACAGTGCTGGCTGTGTGGGGGGAGCACTGACAGCGCTGGCTGTGTGGGGGAGCACTGCCAGTGCTGGCAGTGTGGGGGGAGGACTGACAGTGCTGGCTGTGTGGTGGGAGCACTGACAGTGCTGCCTGTGTGGAGAGCACTGACAGTGCTGGCTGTATGGGGGGGAGCACCGACAGTGCTGGCTGTGTGGGGGAGCACTGACAGTGCTGGCTGTGTGGGGGGAGCACAGACAGTGCTGGCTGTGTGGTGGGAGCACTGACAGTGCTGGCCGTGTGGTGGGAGCACTGACAGTGCTGGTTGTGTGGTGGGAGCACTGACAGTGCTGGATCTGTGGGGGAGCACTGACAGTGCTAGCTCTGAGGGAGAGCACTGGCAGTGCTGGCTGTGTGGGGCGCGCTCTCAGAGCTGGCTGTGGGTGGAGAACTGGCAGTGCTGGCTGTGTGATGGGAGCACTGACAATGCTGGCTGTGGGGGAGCACTGACAGATCTGGCTGTGTGGGGTGGGGGCACTGACAGTGCTGGCTGTGTGGGGAGCACTGACAGTGCTGGCTGTGTTGTGGGAGCACTGACAGTGCTGGCTCTGTGAGGGGGGGCACTGAGAGTGCTGGCTGTGTGTGGGGAGCACTGACAGTGCTGGCTGTGTGGTGGGAGCACTGGCAATGCTGGCTGTGTGGGGGGAGCACTGACAGTGCTGGCTGTGGGGGGAGCACTGACAGGGCTGGCTGTGTGGGGGGATCACGGACAGTGCAGGCTGTGTGGGGGAGCACTGACAGTGCTTGTTGTGTGGGGGAGCACTGACAGTTCTGGCTGTGTGGGGGGAGCACTGACAGTGCTGGCTGTGTGGGGGAGCACTGACAGTGCTGGCTGTGTGGTGGGAGCACTGACAGTGCTGGCTGTGGGGGAGCACTGACAGTGCTGGCTGTGTGGGGTGGGAGCACTGACAGTGCTGGCTGTGTGAGGAGCATTTACAGTGCTGGCTGTGTGGTGGGAGCACTGACCGTGTTGGCTGTGTTGGGGAGAACTGAGAGTGCTGGCTGTGTGGGGGGAGCACTGACAGTGCTGGCTGTGTGGTGGGAGCACTGACAGTGCTGGCTGTGTGGGGGGAGCACTGACAGTGCTGGCTGTGTGGTGGTAGCATTGACAGTGCTGGCTGTGTGGGGGGAGGGCTGACAGTGCTGGCTGTGTGGTGGGAGCACTGACAGTGCTGGCTGTGTGGGGGAGCACTGACAGTGCTGGCTGAATGGCGGGAGCACTGACAGTGCTGGCTGTGTGCGGGGAGCACTGACAGTGCTGGCTGTGTGTGGGAGCACTGACAGTGCTGGCTGTGTGTTGGGAGCACTGACAGTGCTGCCTGTGTGGGGGTTCACTGACAGTGCTGGCTGTGTGGTGGGAGCACTGGCAGTGCTGATTGTGTGGTGGGAGCACTGACACTGCTAGCTCTGTGGGAGGGCTCTGCCAGTCGTGGCTGTTCGGTGGGAGCACTGACAGTGCTGGCTGTGTGGGAGGAGCACAGACAGTGCTGGCTCTGTGTGGGAGAGCTGACAGTGCTGGCTGTGTGTGGGGGAGAGCTGACAGTGCTGGCTGTGTGGGGGAGCACTTACAGTGCTGTCTGTGTGGGGGGAGCACTGACAGTGCTGGCTGTGCGGTGGGAGCACTGACAGTGCTGGCTGTGTGTGGGAGCACTGGCAGTGCTGGCTGTGTGGGGGATGCACTGACACTGCTGGCTGTGTGGGGGGAGCACTGTGCTGGCTGTGTGGGGGAAGCACTGACACTGCTGGCTGTGTGGGGAGCACTGACAGTGCTGGCTGTGGGCTGGGAGCACTGACAGTGCCGTCTGTATGGTGGGAGCACTGACAGTGCTGGCTGTGTGGGGGGAGCACTGACAGTGCTGGCTGTGTGGGGGGAGCACTGACAGTGCTGGCTGTGTGGGGGAGCACTGACAGTGCTGGCTGTGTGGTGGGAGCACTGACAGTGCCGTCTGTATGGTTGGAGCACTGACAGTGCTGGCTGTGTGGGGGGAGCACTGACAGTGCTGGCTGTGTGGTGGGAGCACTGGCAGTGCTGGCTGTGTGGTGGGAGCACTGACAGTGCTGTCTGTGTGGGGGGAGCACTGACAGTACTGGCTGTGCGGTGGGAGCACTGACAGTGCTGGCTGTGTGTGGGAGCACTGACAGTGCTGGCTGTGTGGGGGAAGCACTGACACTGCTGCCTGTGTGGGGGGAGCACTGACTGTGCTGTCTGTGTGGGTGGAGCACTGACAGTAATGGCTGTGTGGGGGGAGCACTGACAGTGCTGTCTGTGTGGGGGGAGCACTGACAGTGCTGGCTGTGTGGTGGGAGCACTGACAGTGCTGTCTGTGTGTGGGGAGCACTGACAGTGCTGGCTGTGTGGAGGAGCATTGACAGTGCTGACTGTGTGGGGGGAGCACTGACAGTGCTGGCTGTGTGGGGGAACACTGACAGTGCTGGCTGTGTGTTGGGAGCACTGACAGTGCTGGCTGTGTGGGGGGAGCACTGACAGTGCTGGCTGTGTGGGGGAGCACTGACAGTGCTGGCTGTTTGGGGGGAGCCCTGACAGTGCTGGCTGTGTGGGGGAGCACTGACAGTGCTGGATGCGTGGGGGAGCACTGACAGTGCTGGCTGTGTGGGGGGAGCACTGACACTGCTGGCTGTGTGGTGGGAGCACTGACGGTGCTGGCTGTGTGGGGAGCACTGACAGTGCTGGCTGTGTGGTGGGAGCACAGACAGTGCTGGCTGTGTGGTGGGAGCACTGACAGTGCTGGCTGTGTGGTCGGAGCACTGACGGTGCTGGCTGTGTGGGGAGCACTGACAGTGCTGGCTGTGTGGGGGAGCACTGACAGTGTTGGCTGTGTAGGGGAGCACTGACAGAGCTGGCTGTGTGGGGAGCACTGACAGTGCTGGCTGTGTGGTGGGAGCACAGACAGTCCTGGCTGTGTGGTGGGAGCACTGACAGTGCTGGTTGTGTGGTGGGAGCACTGACAGTGCTGGGTGTGGGTGAGAGCACTGACAGTGCTGGCTGTGTGGGGGGATCACTGACAGTGCTGGCTGTGTGGTGGGAGCACTGACAGTGCTGGCTGTGTGGTGGATGCACTGACAGTGCTGGCTGTGTGGTGGGAGCACTGATAGTGCTGGCTGTGTGGGCGGAGCACTGACAGTGCTGGCTGTGTGTTGGGAGCACTGACAGTGCTGGCTGTGTGGGGGAGCGCTGACAGTGCTGGCTGTGTGGGTGAGCATTGGCAGTGCTGGCTGTGGGATGGCTGAAAATTGCCAGAAATGGTTGCCGTGTTCTGACATAAAAAGTCTGCCGTGAACTGACATAAAATGGCCAACGTGAACTGACATAAAATGGCCACCGTTTACTGACTTAAAATGGCCACAGTGAACTGACATAAAATGGCCACCGTGAACTGACATAAAATGGACCCCTTCAACCGACATTAAATGACCACCGTGAACTGACATAAAATGGCTGCCGTGAACTGACATAAAATGGCCACCGTAAATGAACATAAAATGGCTGCCGTGAGCTCACATAAAATAGCCACCCTGAACTGACATAAAATGGCCATTGCGAGCTAAAATAAAATGGTTACCTTCAAACGACATAAAATGACCACCGTGAATTGACATAAAATGGCCACCGTTACTGACATTAAATGGCCCCTTCGACTGAATAAAATGCCCCCCGTGAACTGACATAAAATGGCCACTGTGAACTGAGATAAAATGGCCACCATGAACTGACATAAAATGGCCCCCGTGAACTGACATAAAATGGCCATTGTGAACCGACATACAATGGCCACCATGAACTGACATAAAATGGCCATTGTGAACTGATATACAATGGCTACCGTGAATTGACATAAAATGGCCACTGTGAACTGACATAAAATGGCCATTGAGAACTGACATACAATGGCCATTGTGAACTGACATACAATGGCCCCCGTGAACTGACATAAACTGTCCATTGTGAACTGACATACAATGGACGCCATGAACTGACATACAATGGCCACCGTGAACTGACATAAAATGGCCATTGCGAGCTGACATAAAATGGCCCCCGTCAACCGACATAAAATGACCACCGTGAACTGACATAAAATGGCCACCATGTACTGACATAAAATGGCCCCCATCGACTGAATAAAATGGCCCCCGTGAACTGCCATAAAATGGCCACTGTGAACTAAGATAAAATGGCCACCGTGAACTGACATAAAATGACAATTGTGTACTGACATACAATAGCCACCATGAACTGACATTAAATGGCCCCCGTGAACTGACATAAAATGGCCACTGTGAACTGACATAACATGGCCCCCGTGAACCAACATGAACTGGCCACCGCAACTGAGATATAATGGCCATTGCAAACTGACATAAAATGGCCATTGTGAACTCACATACAATGGCCACCGTGAACTGACACAAAATGGCCACCGTCAACTGAGAAAAAATGGCCATTGCAAACTGACATAAAATGGCCATTGTGAACTGACAAACAATGGCCATTGTGAACTGACATAAAAGGGCCCCCGTGAACTGACATAAACTGTCCATTGTGAAATGACATACAATGGACACCGTGAACTGACACAAAATGGCCACCGTCAACTGAGAAAAAATGGTCATTGCAAACTGACATAAAATGGCCATTGTGAACTGACATACAATGGCCACCATGAACTGACATAAAATGGCCATTGTGAACTGACATAAAATGGACCCCGTGAACTGACATAAAATGGCCATTGTGAACTGACATACAATGGCCCCCGTGAACTGACATAAAATGGCCAATGTGAACTGACATAAAATGGCCCCCGTGAACTGACATAAAATGGCCATTGCGACCTGACATAAAATGGCTACCGTGAACTGACATAAAATGGCCATTGCGACCTGACATAAAAAGGCCCCCGTGAACTGACATAAAATGGCCATTGAGAACTGACATACAATGGCCATTGTGAACTGACATACAATGGCCCCCGTGAACTGACATAAACTGTCCATTGTGAACTGACATACAATGGACGCCATGAACTGACACAAAATGGCCACCGTCAACTGAGAAAAAATGGTAATTGCAAACTGACATAAAATGGCCATTGTGAACTGACATACAATGGCCACCATGAACTGACATAAAATGGCCATTGTGAACTGACATAAAATGGCCATTGTGAACTGACATAAAATGGACCGCGTGAACTGACATAAAATAGCCACCATGACCTGACATAAAATGGCCTCCGTGAACTGACATACAATGGCCACCGTGAACAGACATAAAATGGCCATTGCGAGCTGACATAAAATGGCCCCCGTCAACCGACATAAAATGACCACCGTAAACTGACATAAAATGGCCACCATGTACTGACATAAAATGGCCCCCATCGACTGAATAAAATGGCCCCCGTGAACTGAGATAAAATGGCCACCGTGAACTGACATAAAATGACAATTGTGTACTGACATACAATAGCCACCATGAACTGACATAAAATGGCCCCCGTGAACTGACATAAAATGGCCACCGTGGACTGACATAACATGGCCCCCGTGAACCAACATGAACTGGTCACCGCAACTGAGATAAAATGGCCATTGCAAACTGACATAAAATGGCCAATGTGAACTCACATACAGTGGCCACCGTGAACTGACACAAAATGGCCACCGTCAACTGAGAAAAAATGGCCATTGCAAACTGACATAAAATGGCCATTGTGAACTGACATACATTGGCCATTGTGAACTGACATAAAAGGGCCCCCGTGAACTGACATAAACTGTCCATTGTGAACTGACATAAAATGGCCATTGTGAACTGACATAAAATGGCCATTGAGAACTGACATACAATGGACCCCGTGAACTGACATAAAATGGCCACTGTGAACTGACAAAACATGGCCCCCGTGAACCAAACATGAACTGGCCACCGCAATTGAGAAAAAATGGCCATTGCAAACTGACATAAAATGGCCATTGTGAACTGACATACAATCAGTATGTCATACATGGCCAATGTGAACTGACATACAATGGCCACCATGAACTGACATAAAATGGCCATTGTGAACTGACATAAAATGGCCATTGTGAACTGACTTGCAATGGCCACCGTGATCTGACATAAAATGGCCATTGTGAACTGATATAAAATGGCCATTGTGAACTGACATTAAATGGACCCCGTGAACTGATATAAAATGGCCATTGTGAACTGACATACAATGGCCCCCGTGAACTGACATAAAATGGCCATTGTGAACTGACATAAAATGGACCCCGTGAACTGACATAAAATGGCCATTGTGAACTGACATACAATGGCCCCCGTGAACTGACATAAAATGGCCAATGTGAACTGACATAAAATGGCCCCCGTGAACTGACATAAAATGGCCATTGCGGCCTGACATAAAATGGCTACCGTGAACTGACATAAAATGGCCATTGCGACCTGACATAAAAAGGCCCCCGTGAACTGACATAAACTGTCCATTGTGAACTGACATACAATGGCCATTGCGACCTGACATAAAAAGGCCCCCGTGAACTGACATAAACTGTCCATTCTGAACTGACATACAATGGTTATTGCGACCTGACATAAAATGGCCCCCGTGAACTGACATAAACTGTCCATTGTGAACTGACATAAAATGGCCATTGCGACCTGACATAAAATGGCCCCCGTGAACTGACATAAAATGGCCATTGTGAACTGACATAAAATGGCCACTGTGAACTGACATAAAATGGCCACCGTGAGCTGACATAAAATGGCCACCGTGAATTGAGATAAAATGGCTCCCGTGAACCGACATGAACTGTCCATTGCAAATTGACATAAAATGGCCATTCTGAACTGACATACAATGGCCACCGTGAACTAATATAAAATGGCCATTGCGACCTGACCTAAAAAGGCCCCCGTGAACTGACATGAACTGTCCATTGTTAACTGACATAAAATGGCTATTGTGAACTGACATAAAATGGCTCCCGTGAACCGACATAAAATGGCCACCGTGAACTGACATACAATGGCCATTGTGAACTGACATAAAATGGCTCCGGTGAACTGACAGAAAATGGCCGACTGCTGGTTGTGGATTTTGTTTTGGCAGAGTCCCAGAGAGAGACGGAGAGACGCAGAGACCGAGAGAGATGGAGAGGGGAGAACATACTCCCCCCGCCCCCCACCGAGAGAGATGGAGAAGGGGAACCCCCCCCCCCCCCCCACCGAGAGAGATGGAGAAGGGGGACCCCCCCCCACAGAGAGAGATGGAGTGGGTGGAACCCCCCTCCCCCCCACCGAGAGAGATGGAGAAGGAGACCCCCCACAAAGCATGATGGAGAAGGGGGAACCCCCACCCCCCCACCGAGAGAGATGGAGAGGGTGGAACCCCCCCCCACCGGGAGAGATGGAGAGGGGGGAACTCCCCCTCCACCGAGAGAGATGGAGAGGGTGGACCCCGCCGCCCCCCCGCCGAGAGAGATGGAGAGGGGGTCCCCCCACCAAGAGAGATGGAGAGGGGGGAACCCTGCCCCCACCGAGAGAGATGGAGAGGGGAGAACTCCCCCTCCACCGAGAGAGATGGAGATGGTGGACCCCCCTCCCCGCCGCCGAGAGAGATGGAGACGGGGTCCCCCCCACCGAGAGAGATGGAGAGAGGGGACCCCCCACCGAGTGAGGTGGAGAGGGGGGACTCCCCCAGAGAGAGATATGGAGAGGGGGGACCCCCCCACCGAGAGAGATAGAGAGGCGGGAACCCCCCACCCACCGAGAGAGATGGAGAGGGGGGAACTCCCCCTCCACCGAGAGAGATGGAGAGGGTGGACCCCCCCCGCCGAGAGAGATGGAGGGGGGTCCTCCCTCCACCGAGAGATATGGAGAGGGGGGAACCCTGCCCCCACCGAGAGAGATGGAGAGGGTGGACCCACCCCAACGAGAGAGATGTAGAGGGGGGACCCCCCACTGAGAGAGATGGAGAAGGGCCCCCCCCCCCACAGAGAGAGATGGAGTGGGTGGAACCCCCCTCCCCCCACCGAGAGAGATGGAGAAGGAGATCCCCCAAAAAGCGTGATGGAGAGGGGGGAACCCCCCCCCCAACCGAGAGAGAGATGGAGAGGGTGGAATCACCCCCCCCCCCACCGGGAGAGATGGAGAGGGGGGATCCCCCCACCGAGGGAGATGGAGAGGCGGGAACCCCCCACCCACCGAGAGAGATGGAGAGGGGGACCCTTCCCCCCACCCCCACCAAGACGGAGGGGAAAACTGCAGGGGATGGGCACAATGGAAATGTGGAGCTTGTTCAAGGAACAGCTACTGCGTGTCCTTGATAAGTATGTACCTGTCAGGCAGGGAGGAAGTGGTCGAGCAAGGGAACCGTGGTTTACTAAGGCAGTTGAAACACTTGTCTAGAGGAAGAAGGAAGGAGGCTTATGTAAAGATGAGACATGAAGGTTCAGTAAGGGCGCTCGAGAGTTACAAGTTAGCTAGGAAGGACCTAAAGAGGGAGCTAAGAAGAGCCAGAAGGGGACATGAGAAGTCTTTGGATGGTAGGATCAAGGATAACCCTAAAGCTTTCTATAGATATGTCAGGAATAAAAGAATGACTAGGGTAAGAGTAGGGCCAGTCAAGGACAGTAGTGGGAAGTTGTGCTTGGAGTCCAAGGAGATGGGAGAGGTGCTATATGAATATTTTTCATCACTATTCACACAGCAAAAAGACAATGTTGACGAGGAGAATACTGAGATTCAGGCTACTATACTAGAAGGGCTTGAGGTTCATAAGGAGGAGGTGTTAGCAATTCTGGAAAGGGTGAAAATTGATAAGTCCCCTGGGCCGGATACGATTTATCCTAGGATTCTCTGGGAAGCTAGGGAGGAGATTTCAGAGCCTTTGGCTTTGATCTTTAAGTCATCTTTGTCAACAGGAATAGTGCCAGAAGACTGGAGGATAGCAAATGTTGTCTCCTTGTTCAAGAAGCAGAGTAGAGATAACCCCGGTAAATATAGACCAGTGAGCCTAACTTCTGTTGTGGGCAAAATCTTGGAAAGGTTTATAAGAGATAGGGTGTATAATCATCTGGAAAGGAATAATTTGATTAGACATAGCCAACACGGTTTTGTGAAGGGTCGGTTGTGCCTCACAAACCATATAGAGTTCTTTGAGAAGGTGACCAAACAGGTGGATGAGGGTAAAGCAGTTGATGTGGTGTATATGGATTTCAGTAAAGCATTTGACAAGGTTCCCCACGGTAGGCTACTGCAGAAAATACGGAAGCATGGGATTCAGGGAGATTTAGCAGTTTGGATCCGAAATTGGCTAGCTGGAAGAAGACAAAGGGTGGTGGTTGATGGGAAGTGTTCAGACTGGAGTCCAGTTACTAGTGGTGTACCACAAGGATCTGTTTTGGGTCCACTGCTGTTTGTCATTTTTATAAATGACCTGGAGGAGGGCGTAGAAGGATGGGTGAGTAAATTTGCAGACGACACTAAAGTCGGTGGAGTTGTGGACAGTGCGGAAGGATGTTACAAGTTACAGAGGGACATAGATAAGCTGCAGCGCTGGGCTGAGAGGTGGCAAATGGAGTTTAATGCAGAAAAGTGTGAGGTGATTGATTTTTTAAGGAAAAACAGGAAGACAGAGTACTGGGCTAATGGTAAGACTCTTGGCAGTGTGGATGAGCAGAGAGATCTCGGTGTCCATGTACATAGATCCCTGAAAGTTGCCACCCAGGTTGAGAGGGTTGTTAAGAAGGCGTACGGTGTGTTAGCTTCTAGTAGTAGAGGGATTGAGTTTCGGAGCCATGAGGTCATGTTGCAGCTGTACAATACTCTGGTGCGGCCGCATTTGGAGTATTACGTGCAATTCTGGTCGACGCATTATAGGAAGGATGTGGAAGCATTGGAAAGGGTGCAGAGGAGATTTACCAGAATGTTGCCTGGTATGGAGGGAAGATCTTATGAGGAAAGGCTGAGGGACTTGAGGCTGTTTTCGTTAGAGAGAAGAAGGTTAAGAGGTGACTTAATTGAGGCATACAAGATGATCAGAGGATTGGATAGGGTGGACAGTGAGAGCCTTTTTCCTCGGATGGTGATGTCCAGCACGAGTCGACATAGCTTTAAATTGAGGGGAAATAGATATAGGACAGATGTCAGAGGTAGGTTCTTTACTCAGAGAGTAGTAAGGGCGTGGAAAGCCCTGCCTGCAACAGTAGTGGACTCTCCAACACTAAGGGCATTCAAATGGTCATTGGATAGACATATGGGCGATAAGGGAATAGTGTAGATGGGCTTTAGAGTGGTTTCACAGGTCGGCGTAACATCGAGGGCCGAAGGGCCTGTAATACGCTGTAATGTTCTATGTTCTATGAGATAGATGGGGAGGGGGGAACCCCCCCCCACCGAGAGAGATGGAGAGGGGGACCCCCCCCCACCGAGAGAGATGGAGAGGGGGGAACCCCCCCCCCCCCACCGAGAGAGATGGGGAGGGGGGACCCCCCACCGAGAGAGATGGAGAGGAGGGCCCCCCCCCCACCCACCTAGAGAAATGGAGAGGGGAGTAACTACCCCCATCGAGAGAGATGGAGTGGAGGGAACCCCCCCCCCACCGAGAGAGATGGAGAGGGGGGAACCCCCCCCCCCCACCCACCGAGAGAGATGGTCAAGGGGACCCACCCCCACCGAGAGAGATGGAGAGGGGGGACCACCCCCCACCGAGAGAGATGGAGTGGGGGGACACCCACCGAGAGAGATGGAGATGGGGGAACCGCCCCCCCCACCCACCGAGAGAGATGGGGAGGGGGAACCCCCCCCCCAAACCACTGAAAGAACACTGCTGAAACCGATGGAGGGAGAAAAGAAAGGGGGGGTAAGGGGGTAAACAAGGAGCAGGGGGGGTCACACACCAGGTCGGCCCGGAAGGGCATCGCGGAGGGTCTGCGGGGGAGAGAGGGGCAGGGTTAGGGAAAGGGGAGTTGGGGGGTGGGGGGGGGGGCAGACACGCCGAACTGAACGGCAACAGTTTGTAACGATAGAAACGTAAGAGAAAGCCTTTTCACTCTCTGAGAAATGTAAACTAGCCGCAATGCACAGAATTGTAGAAATGGCAATAAAAAGATTTTTACAATAAATTCAGAGCCCAGTTCAATTTTTCCAATTCAGGGGCAACTTAGTGTGGCCAATCCACCTGCCCTGCACATCTTTGGGTTGTGGGGGTGAAACCCAGGCTAACACGGGGAGAATGTGCAGACTCCGCACAGGCTGCGACCCAAGCCGGGATTCAAACCTGGGACCCTGGAGCTGTGAGACCGCAGTGCTAACCACTGTGCTACCGTGTAACTTCCAGTGCCGCGTAAAGAATGCCACACATAACCCCCCCCCCCCCCCCAAACACACACACACGTGTACAGAAACACAGATACTCAAACTCAGACAGACTGGGTCAATTCATCTTTCAAATGGAGCGAGATCCATTCTCCACCTTTAGCTTGGAGAGGTGTATCTGGCCTGTGTGTGACCCAAGTCACACACTGACTCTGAACATCCTCACAGCAGCTTGGGGACAGACTTTTCTAAATCACTTTTCATAACCTTTGGGTATCACAAACTGCTTCACAGGCAATGGAGCCCTTTTGAAATCTAGTCAGGAGTAATTTAGGAAATGGACCAGCTAATTTCAGAGAGAGAGAGACACAGAAACAGGATGAGATTGTGCTGTACGTGTTTCAGAGCTGACACTGAGACACACACGAGATGTACAATATCAATTATTATTCTGAATCATTTTGATTAAATCAGCCCTGAGACTGAATTCCAGTGTTTCAGAGTAAAGCTCCATCTACACTGCCCATAAAACACTCACAACCCAAATACTGTCTGGGGTTAAATATAGAGTCAAAATCCCTCTGTCCTGTCCAAGAAATTTTTCATTGCAGATAGTTATATTTATTTTTTGAAAAAGCAGAACTTAAATTGCACCGAATCCCAGGGTGGACTCTTGTTTATTTCAGCCCTTCACATTCAAACGTGAAGTTTAAGCTCCGATTATAGGTGTCTGCTTGTCTCTGTCTGTATATTCAATGTTCCTGTAGCTTATTCACTTGTCTGAAGTATTTGAATAATAGGCCTTGGTTAATCAATCCTTTCTCACAGCACATGGAAGTTGTGAATCTTCAAGGCTCTCAGTCTAATGTAGTTAAAAAACAACTGCTTCCTTTGATCCTCAATCCATTTCCAAACCCTAAATAGATCTCACACATTTCCATAATGCAGGAATATCTCCATCAAAACTTCAAATCAGTTCCCCATACACTTGTTAAACTTGCCTGTGTGAAGTAAATTCCACTGACAGATTCCGAAAGCTGCACAGAGCAATGACTGCTTATTTAAAACTTTGAAACTGAACTATTTTAACTTGTGCATCAGTCCCATTAAACAGAAATGTTGTCCCTGTGGGCTGACAGTCTCTCAGCAAGATTGAAACATTGAGGGACCCCGCGTCCTGCATTTGACAACATTTGTGGCACTTCCACAATCTACGACACATTGCTGTCTGTATTGTCTGAATCCAGCTGTGAAATATCTGTCCAGTTTAAACTTCCACTGTTTCTGTATTCTCATCATTGATAAAGATCACGGTTTGATCACCCCTCTGCCTGAGGTGGGAGTGGGACCATCGAGGCTGCAGGCCCGGCCTCCTGTCCTCCCACCCCTCTGTCTGAGGTGGGAGTGGGACCATCCAGGGCTGCAGGCCCAGCCTCCTGTCCCCCCACCCCTCTGCCTGAGGTGGGAGTGGGACCATCCAGGGCTGCAGGCCCAGCCTCCTGTCCTCCCACCCCTCTGCCTGAGGTGGGACTGGGACCATCCAGGGCTGCAGGCCCGTCCTCCTGTCCTCCCACCCCTCTGCCTGAGGTGGGACTGGGACCATCCAGGGCTGCAGGCCCAGCCTCCTGTCCTCCCACCCCTCTGCCTGAGGTGGGACTGGGACCATCCAGGGCTGCAGGCCAAGCCTCCTGTTCTCCCACCCCTCTGCCTGAGGTGGGACTGGGACCATCCAGGGCTGCAGGCCCAGCCTCCTGTCCTCCAACCCCTCTGCCTGAGGTGGGAGTTGGACCATCCAGGGCTGCAGGCCCGGCCTCCTGTTCTCCCACCCCTCTGCCTGAGGTGGGAGCGGGACCATCCAGGGCTGCAGGCCCGGCCTCCTGCCCTGCCACCCCTCTGCCTGAGGTGGGAGTGAGACCATCCAGGGCTGCAGGCCCAGCCTCCTGTCCTCCTACCCCTCTGCCTGAGGTGGGAGTGGGACCATCCAGGCTGCAGGCCCAGTCTCCTGTTCTCCCACCCCTCTGCCTGAGGTGGGAGTGGGACCATCCAGGGCTGCAGGCCCGGCCTCCTGTCCTCCCACCCCTCTGCCTGAGGTGGGAGTGGGACCATCCAGGGCTGCAGGCCGAGCCTCCTGTCCTCCAAGCCCTCTGCCTGAGTTGGGACTGGGACCATCCAGGGCTGCAGGCCCAGCCTCCTGTCCTCCCACCCCTCTGCCTGAGGTGGGACTGGGACCATCCAGGGCTGCAGGCCCAGCCTCCTGTCCTCCCACCCCTCAGCCTGAGGTGGGAGTGGGACCATCCAGGGCTGCAGGCCGAGCCTCCTGTCCTCCCAGCCCTCTGCCTGAGTTGGGACTGGGACCATCCAGGGCTGCAGGCCCAGCCTCCTGTCCTCCCACCCCTCTGCCTGAGGTGGGACTGGGACCATCCAGGGCTGCAGGCCCAGCCTCCTGTCCTCCCAGCCCTCTGCCTGAGTTGGGACTGGGACCATCCAGGGCTGCAGGCCCAGCCCCCTGTCCTCCCACCCCTCTGCCTGAGGTGGGACTGGGACCATCCAGGGCTGCAGGCACAGCCTCCTGTCCTCCCACCCCTCTGCCTGAGGTGGGAGTGGGACCATCCAGGGCTGCAGGCCGAGCCTCCTGTCCTCCCACCCCTCTGCCTGAGGTGGGACTGGGACCATCCAGGGCTGCAGGCCAAGCCTCCTGTCCTCCCACCCCTCTGCCTGAGGTGGGAGTGGGACCATTCAGAGCTGCAGGCCCGGCCTCCTGTCCTCCCACCCCTCTGCCTGAGGTGGGTGGGACCATCCAGGGCTGCAGGCCGAGCCTCCTTTCCTCCCAGCCCTCTGCCTGAGTTGGGACTGGGACCATCCAGGGCTGCAGGCCCACCCTCCTGTCTTCCCACCCCTCTGCCTGAGGTGGGACTGGGACCATCCAGGGCTGCAGGCCCAGCCTCCTGTCCTCCCACCCCTCTGCCTGAGGTGGGAGCGGTACCATCCAGGGCTGCAGGCTCGGCCTCCTGTCCTCCCACCCCTCTGCCTGAGGTGGGACCATCCAGGGCTGCAGGCCGAGCCTCCTGTCCTCCCAGCCCTCTGCCTGAGTTGGGACTGGGACCATCCAGGGCTGCAGGCCCAGCCTCCTGTCCTCCCACCCCTCTGCCTGAGGTGGGAGCGGGACCATACAGGGCTGCAGGCCCGGCCTCCTGTCCTCCCACCCCTCTGCCTGAGGTGGGACCATCCAGCGCTGCAGGCCCGGCCTCCTGTCCTCCCACCCCTCTGCCAGAGGTGGGAGTGGGACCATCCAGGGCTGCAGGCCCAGCCTCCTATCCTCCTCCCCCCTCTGCCTGAGGTGGGACTGGGACCATCCAGGGCTGCAGGCCCGGCCTCCTGTCCTCCCACCCCTCTGCCTGAGTTGGGACTGGGACCATCCAGGACTGCAGGCCCAGCCTCCTGTCCTCCCACCCCTCTGCCTGAGGTGGGAGTGGGACCATCCAGGGCTGCAGGCCCGGCCTCCTGTCCTCCCACCCCTCTGCCTGAGTTGGGACTGGGACCATCGAGGGTTGCAGGCCCGGCCTCCTGTCCTCCCACCCCTCTGCCTGAGGTGGGACAGGGACCATCCAGGGCTGCAGGCCCGGCCTCCTGTCCTCCCACCCCTCTGCCTGAGGTGGGACAGGGACCATCCAGGGCTGCAGGCCCGGCCTTCTGTCCTCCAACCCCTCTGCCTGAGGTGGGAGTGGGACCATCCAGGGCTGCAGGCCCGGCCTCCTGTCCTCCCACCCCTCTGGCCAGCACCTCGGGGGCATCCTCCACTCTGCCGGGGGCAGGGCGGACAAGACATTATGTGGGGGCGGCAGCCTCCCGTCGCTCCGCTGCCCCCGCGGTGCCCTCGCCCTCCTGCCTGCTCACGAGGCAGCTGGGGGTGAAATGCTATGCCCACCCTACCATGACCATTGAGGCGGGCACCCGTGCGATGGGCGGGGCTGTCGGCCCCTCGGCCATCGTAGCCGCCTCGCGGATGTACGGCAAGGCCGGGTTCTTCCTGCGGGCCGAGCAGGCGGCCCAGCGGGCCCTGGAAAGGGGGCTCACGGTGGGCGGGACACACGTGGCGGTGGAGACGCTGGAGGCCACCGCAGAAGGTGTTGTTCTATCAAACGTCCCGCCCTCCCTCCCCACCGAGCTCCTCCTGTCCCATCTCTCCCGTGTTGGTGCCCATCCCCCTGACGCCTGGCCCGGGGCACACAATGAAGAGAAGCAAGGCCGGGGGGGCCTTCGAGGCCCCCGAGCTTCTCGAGCTGCTGTCGCCCCCCGAGCAGGAGGACCCGGGGTCGAGCGGAGTCGAAGCCCCTGGGGTCCTGTCCCGCCCGGTGCAAGTTTCCTCCCCGGACGCCTCCTCTTCACCATCGCCGGGGGCCGGCAGCAGCAGCGACCGCTCATCGTGCCGCTGTGGGCCGTGGACGGGGGAGGACGGGGAAGGCTCCCCGCCCTCTACACCCGGGCGGGCGACGCCGGAGAGCCCTGTTTTCAACCCGGACATGTTTCCGGGGGGCCTCTCCGACGTCCCGGAGTCGCCGGCGTGGGTGGAGGCGCCGTCCACGGGCCCTGAGCTGCGGGAGGAGCCTGCGAGGGACCTGCCTGAGGACGACCCTGGGGGGGTGGGGTCGACTCGGGCCAAGGGTTAGCCGGTGAGCCCGTGCCACCCGCCATACTCCATGTGGCGGGGGACTCGAGCTCGGGAGGTGACCGTTCGGAGGAGGAAGGCTGCTCGGTGGTGGGTGAGGAGGAGGATTTAGATGCGCTCTGCAGCGAGGCAGAGGGCACCCTCACACCCGGCACCGAGTCTCCCCTCGTCCCCCCTGGGGAACTCCGGACATTTCTGGGAACGCACCATGGTCACCCGGACTGTGTGCGGCTGGCCCTGGACAGCTGGGGAAACCTGGGGCTGCTCCTTGGCTCCGCCCGGGCCTATGTCAGAGAGGCCCGGGAGTTCGATCAAGACCAGGAGGAGCAGCGTCAAGCTGTTCCGTTCCTTGTGGGACTCCTGAGGGTGGAGGGGGCGGTACCCCCACTCTGAGCACTGAAGGTGATGGATAACTATTGCTGCTGACATGGAGGTAACCATGGCCAGCCTCAACATCAACGGCAGCAGCCACGCGCACCACCGTCTTCAGTTCCTGTCTATCCTCCGGGACGGAAAGTGCGGGGTGTGCTTCCTGCAGGAAACCCAGGCCATCCCGGTGACGAAGCTCAGTGAACACTGGAGGGGCAAGGAGGAGTCTTCATGAGTGACCTGGCCCTACGTTCGGGCGGGGTGGCTATCTTGTTGGCTCCACATTTTCAGCCGGAGATCTTGGGGGTCAAGGAGCCGGTGTCAGGCCGTCTGCTGCACCTAAAGGCCCGTTTCGGGGCAGCGGTGATTCACTTTGTAAATGTATCCGCTCCCGTGGCCGGACCGCAGCAGGCGACTTTCTTCCAAAAGGTGTCCACTCTTCTTAGCACCATCCCGGTGGGCGAGTGCATCGTCCTCGGAGGGGATTTCAATTGCACCCTCCGGGACAAGGACCGCATCGGAGTCCAGTGCGGCCTGGCTGCGGTGGTGGAGTTGAGGGACCTGGTTAGGTCCTTTGACTTGGTGGATGTCTGGTGGACTCTCCATTGAATTGCGGGCGTACACCTCTGTGCGGCCCCAGTTCAGAGCGTCCAGCATCGACCGTCTTTACATTTCCAAGACGGACTTGCCCAGCGTTCCGACAGCCTCCATGGAGCAGGTGCCGAGCTCGGATCACGACCTGGTGTGGGCGGTTCTCGCCCCGTCCCGCGCTCAGACACGGTCCGCGTACTGGCACTTTAACAACCTGCTGCTGGATGACGAGCGGTTCCTGGACTGGTTCTGCCGTTTCTGGGCCGGCTGGAGAAGGAAGCGGGGTGGCTTCCCCTCCTTGAGGCTACGGTGGGATGTGGGCAAGGCCCAGAACCGTGCCTTCTGTCAGGGGTACACGAAGGGGTCTTCAGCGGGGTGGAACTCCACGATCGCCAACCTGGCTGAGGAACTCCTCGATCTGGAGTCACGTCTCGCTCAGCCCGATGAGGCCCGGCCCTGGGGCTGGTGTACAGGGAGAAGAGGGGCGCACTGCGGGGCCTGCAACTCGCCGGGTCCCGCGGCGAGGACGTGAGGTCACGGATCCGTTTCCTAACGGACATGGACCGGGGCTCCCGCTTCTTCTACTCGCTGGAAAGAGGACGCGGGGCCCGTCGGCAGATTTCTACGCTGCTGGTCGACGACGGGTCCCTCGTCTCGGATCCGGAGGGGGTCAGGACCCTGATCAGGGATTTTTACTCCGACCTCTTCTCTCCGGGTCCGTCCAGCGAGGACGCTTGCAGAGTTCTGGGGGAGGACCTGCCGCAGGTGGGCCCGGAGGGCGCCGGGAAGCTCGATAATGCCATCAACCTCCAAGAGCTGACCGGCGCCCTGGACAGCCTCTCACGGGGCAAATCCCCAGGGCTGGACGGGCTGACCGTGGAGTTCTTCAGGGCGTGCTGGGACGGCCTGGGGAGCGACTACGCGGGGGTCCTGGGGGAATGTACCGCGACCGGGGAGATGCCCCTTTCGTGGCGCAGGGCCGTCATTGCCCTGCTGCCCAAGAAGGGGGATCTCCGCCGACATAAGAACGGGCGACTGGTCTCCCTCCTTAGCACGTTGCTGTGTTTACGCCTTGGCCCCGAGCTGGACCACATGATCCACCCTGACCAGTCCTACACAGTCCCGGACCGCACAATCTACAACAATATCCACCTGGCCCGGGACATTATTCACTTTACCCAGAGGACTGGTATGTCGAGCGCCTCCCTGTCTCTTGACCAGGAGAAGGCGTTCGACAGGGTGGGGCCCGGGGATTTGCTCGGGACTCTGCGAGCTGTCGGGTTCGGGTGGTATTTTGTGGCCCGGATCCGGTTACTGTCCGCCGCCTCGGAGAGTCTGATTAAGGTTAACGGGTCCCTGACGGCGCCCCTTCGCTTTGGGAGAGGAGTGCGTCAGGGCTGCCCCCTGTCCGGTCAACATTATTCCCTCTGCGTGGGGCCTTTCCTGTGCCTCCTGCGGAGGGGGTTCACGGGGCTGGTTCTGCGCGAGCCGGACGGGGGGGGGGTCCTCTCGGCGGACGCTGATGCCGTGTTCCTCATGGTCACTGACCCCGGGGACCCCCGGAGGATGCGAGAGAGCCAAGCTGTCTACTCCGCCGCGTCCTCCGCACGGATCAACTGGGCTCAATGTTCCGGACTCCTGGTCGGTCCGTGGCAGGTGGACCCCCTCCCGGAGGAGCTCGGGCCCTTCAGCTGGAGTCGGACCAACAGCCTCTACCTGGGAATCCATCTTTGCCCGGCAGAGGGAGCCTGGCCGGCGAACGGGCAGGAGCTGGAGACCAAGGTCACCGCTGGCCTGGGACGCTGGACAGGACGGCTCCGAGTGCTGTCCCACAGGGGCCGAGTTCTCGTCATAAACCAGCTGATCGCCTCCATGCTGTGGTCCCGGCTGGTCACTGACCCCTCCCCCTGGCTTTGTCACACCATCCAGAGAGCCCGGCTTCGGTTCCTCTGGGACAATCGACTGCACTGGGTCGCTGCGGAGGTCTGGAGTCTCCCGATGGCGGAGGGCGGTCAGGCGCTGGTGTGCCTCCGCACCCAGACTGCCACTTTCCACCCTCAGACTCTGCAGCGTTACCTGTACGCTGAGCCTCCTCCACGGTGGGGCCCTGGCGACGGATTTCTCCCCCCAGGGGCTCGGCCTGAACTACGACGTGCAGCTCCTGTCTGTGGACCAGCAGGGTCTTCGGAACTCTCTGTTGGCGCTGCCCGTCTTGTACCAGGACCTCCTCAAAGTCTGGAACACGGTCTCCAGGCGCCGCAGCTCTCCCCCGTCAGGAGTGGCGGCTGTCGTAAGGGAGGCGCTGCTCAGGAATCCGCACCTCCGCCAATCTCCATTCGGGTGGCTGGCGGAGAGCCGGGCTGTGGGTTCCGTGGGCAGGGCTGGGTGGCGGAGGGCTGTGGGTGCCGTGGGCAGGGCTGGGTGGTGGAGGGCTGTGGGTGCCGTGGGAAGGGCTGGGTGGCGGAGGGCTGTGGGTGCCGTGGGCAGGGCTGGGTGGCGGAGGGCTGTGGGTGCCGTGGGAAGGGCTGGGTGGCGGAGGGCTGTGGGTGCCGTGGGAAGGGCTGGGTGGCGGAGGGCCGGGCTGTGGGTGCCGTGGGAAGGGCTGGGTGGGGGAGGGCCGGGCTGTGGGTGCCGTGGGAAGGGCTGGGTGGCGGAGGGCTGTGGGTGCCCTGGGAAGGGCTGGGTGGCGGAGGGCTGTAGGTGCCGTGGGAAGGGCTGGGTGGCGGGGGACCGGGCTGTGGGTGCCGTGGGAAGGGCTGGGTGGCGGAGGGCTGTGGGTGCCGTGGGCAGGGCTGGGTGGGGGAGGGCCGGGCTGTGGGTGCCGTGGGAAGGGCTGGGTGGCGGAGGGCGGTGGGTGCCGTGGGAAGGGCTGGGTGGCGGAGGGCTGTGGGTGCCGTGGGCAGGGCTGGGTGGGGGAGGGCCGGGCTGTGGGTGCCGTGGGAAGGGCTGGGTGGCGGAGGGCTGTGGGTGCCGTGGGAAGGGCTGGGTGGCGGAGGGCTGTGGGTGCCGTGGGAAGGGCTGGGTGGGGGAGGGCCGGGCTGTGGGTGCCGGGGGAAGGGCTGGGTGGGGGAGGGCTGTGGGTGCCGTGGGAAGGGCTGGGTGGCGGAGGGCCGGGCTGTGGGTGCCGTGGGCAGGGCTGGGTGGCGGAGGGCTGTGGGTGCCGTGGGAAGGGCTGGGTGGCGGAGGGCCGGGCTGTGGGTGCCGGGGGAAGGGCTGGGTGGGGGAGGGCTGTGGGTGCCGTGGGAAGGGCTGGGTGGCGGAGGGCTGTGGGTGCAGTGGGAAGGGCTGGGTGGCGGAGGGATGTGGGTGCAGTGGGAAGGGCTGGGTGGCGGAGGGCTGTGGGTGCCGTGGGAAGGGCTGGGTGGCGGAGGGCCGGGCTTTGGGTGCCGTGGGCAGGGCTGGGTGGCGGAGGGCTGTGGGTGCCGTGGGAAGGGCTGGGTGGGGGAGGGCCGTGCTGTGGGTGCCGGGGGAAGAGCTGGGTGGCGGAGGGCTGTGGGTGCAGTGGGAAGGGCTGGGTGGCGGAGGGCTGTGGGTTCCGTGGGAAGGGCTGGGTGGCCGGGCCGGGCTGTGGGTTCCGTGGGAAGGGCTGGGTGGCCGGGCCGGACAGAGACAGAGGCACAGATACAGACAGAGTCAGACACAGACAGGGACACAGGCACAGACAGAGACACAGGCACAGACAGAGACACAGGCACAGATACAGACAGAGTCAGACACAGGCACAGACAGAGACAGAGACAGCGACAGAGACAGCGACAGAGACAGCGACAGAGATAGCGGCACATACAGATACAGCAGAGACACAGGCAGAGATTTACCATTCTGCATTACCAGGAAAGACTGTCGGTGGGTGGGAGTGACTCCCCCATGGCCGATCAGCTGGATCAGTGTGTCTCCCCCATGGCCGATCACCTGTGTGTGTGACTCCCCCATTGCCGATCAGCTGGATGTGTGCCTCCCCCATTGCCGATCAGCTGGGTGTGTGTGACTCCCCCATGGCCGATCAGCTGGATCAGTGTGACTCCCCCATGGCCGATCACCTGTGTGTGTGACTCCCCCATTGCCGATCAGCTGGATGTGTGCCTCCCCCAATGCCCATCAGCTGGGTATGTGTGACTCCGCCAATGCCGATCAGCTGGGTGTGTGTGACTCCCCCAATGCCGATCAGCTGGGTGTGTGCTTCCACCATGGCCGATCAGCTGGGTGTGTGTGACTCCCCCAATGCCGATCAGCTGGGTCAGTGTGACTCCCCCATTGCCGATCAGCTGGGTGTGTACCTCCACCATGGCCGATCAGCTGGGTATGTGTGACTCCCCCAATGCCGATCAGCTGGGTCAGTGTGACTCCCCCATTGCCGATCAGCTGGGTATGTGCCTCCACCATGGCCGATCAGCTGGGTGTGTGTGACTCTCCCAATGCCGATCAGCTGGGTGTGTGCCTCCACCATGGCCGATCAGCTGGGTGTGTGTGACTCCCCATTGCCGATCAGCTGGGTGTGTGCCTCCACCATGGCCGATCAGCTGGGTTTGTGCCTCCACCATGGCCGATCAGCTGGGTGTGTGTGACTCCCCATTGCCGATCAGCTGGGTGTGTGCCTCCACCATGGCCGATCAGCTGGGTGTGTGTGACTCCCCATTGCCGATCAGCTGGGTGTGTGCCTCCACCATGGCCGATCAGCTGGGTATGTGCCTCCACCATGGCCGATCAGCTGGGTATGTGCCTCCACCATGGCCGATCAGCTGGGTGTGTGCCTCTCACCATGGCCGATCAGCTGGGTATGTGCCTCCACCATGGCCGATCAGCTGGGTGTGTGCCTCCACCATTGCCGATCAGCTGGGTGTGTGCCTCCACCATGGATGATCAGCTGGGTATGTGCCTCCACCATAGCCGATCAGCTGGGTGTGTGTGACTCCCCATTGCCGATCAGCTGGGTGTGTGCCTCCACCTGGCCGATCAGCTGTGTGTGTGTGACTCCCCCAATGCCGATCAGCTGTATGTGTGTGACTCCCCCAATGCCGATCAGCTGGGTGTGTGTGACTCCCCCAATGCCGATCAGCTGGGTGTGTGATTCCCCCATTGCCGATCAGCTGGGTATGTGCCTCCACCATAGCCGATCAGCTGTGTGTGTGTGACTCCCCCAATGCCGATCAGCTGGGTGTGTGTGACTCCCCCAATGCCGATCAGCTGGGTATGTGCCTCCACCATAGCCGATCAGCTGTGTGTGTGTGACTCCCCCAATGCCGATCAGCTGTGTGTGTGTGACTCCCCCAATGCCGATCAGCTGGGTGTGTGTGACTCCCCCAATGCCGATCAGCTGGGTGTGTGTGACTCCCCCAATGCCGATTAGCTGGGTGTGTGTGACTCCCCCAATGCCGATCAGCTGGGTATGTGTGTCTCCCCCAATGCCGATCAGCTGGGTGTGTGTGACTCCGCCAATGCCGATTAGCTGGGTGTGTGTGACTCCCCCAATGCCGATCAGCTGGGTGTGTGTGACTCCCCCAATGCCGATCAGCTGGGTGTGTGTGACTCTCTCGATGCCGATCAGCTGGGTGTGTGTGACTCCCCCAATGCCGATCAGCTGGTTGTGTGTGACTCCCCCAATGCCGATTAGCTGGGTGTGTGTGACTCCCCCAATGCCGATCAGCTGTGTGTGTGTGACCCCCCCAATGCCGATCAGCTGGATGTGTGCCTCTCCCCAATGCCGATCAGCTGGGTATGTGTGACTCCCCCAATGCCGATCAGCTGGGTGGGTGCCTCCCCCATTGCCGATCAGCTGGGTATGTGTGACTCTCTCGATGCCGATCAGCTGGGTGTGTGTGACTCCCCCAATGCCGAACAGCTGGGTGGGTGCCTCACACTTAAACACAGACTGTGCAGCAGAATTTGCCCCAGACAGAGACAGAGACAGAGACACAGACAGGCACAGAGACACAGACAGAGACAGAGAGTGAGACACAGACACCGACAGACTCAGACAGAGACCGAGACGGAGACACTGACAGACACAGAGACACAGACAGAGGTACAGAGAGACACAGACAGAGACAGGGACAGAGGCACAGACAGAGACACCGACAGAGACACAGACAGACAGAGACAGAGTCTGAGACAGAGACTGAGACACAGACAGACACAGAGACTCAGAGAGAGACACAGACAGACACAGACATACAGACAGAGATACAGACAGAGACTGGGACACAGACAGAGACAGGGATACAGACCAGTGATTCAGACACAGACAGAGACAGAGACACAGACAGAGACAGAGACATAGACAGAGGCAGGGACAGAGAAAGAGACAGAGACACAGACAGAGAAACAGACAGAGACACAGACAGACAGAGACAGAGTCTGAGACAGAGACTGAGACACAGACAGACACAGAGACTCAGAGAGAGACACAGACAGACACAGACACACAGACAGAGATACAGACAGAGACTGGGACACAGACAGAGACAGGGATACAGACAGAGATACAGACACAGATTGAGGCAGAGACAGGGACACAGACAGAGACAGAGACACAGACAGAGGCAGGGACAGAGACAGAGACACAGACAGATACACAGACAGAGACAGGTACACAGACAGAGACAGAGGCACAGACAGAGGCAGGGACAGAGACACAGACACAGCCAGAGAGAGGGACAGAGACAGAGACAGAGACAGGGACAGAGACAGAGACACAGACGGAGACAGGGTCACAGACAGAGACAGGGATACAGACAGAGACACAGACAGAGACAGGGACAGAGACAGCGACAGAGACAGAGACACAGACAGAGACACAGACACAGACAGAGACAGGGACACAGACAGAGACAGGGACACAGAGAGGGACATAGACAGAAACACAGACAGAGACACAGACACAGACAGAGACACAGGCAGAGACACAGACAGAGACAGAGACACAGACAGAGGCAGGGACAGAGACAGAGGCACAGACAGAGACACAGACAGAGACACAGACAGAGACACAGACAGAGACAGAGGCAGAGGCAGAGACACAGACAGAGACACAGACAGAGACAGGGACAGAGACACAGACAGAGACACAGAAAGAGACAGAGACACATACAGAGATGCAGACAGAGACAGGGACAGAGACAGAGACACAGACAGAGACAGAGACACAGACAGAGACAGGGACACAGACAGAGACAGGGACACAGACAGAGACAGAGACACAGACAGAGGCAGGGACAGAGACAGAGATAGAGACACAGACAGAGACACAGACAGAGACAGAGACACAGATAGAGACACAGGCAGAGACAGGGACAGAGACAGAGGCAGAGACACAGACAGAGACACAGACAGAGACAGGGACAGAGATAGAGACAGAGACACAGACAGAGACAGAGACACAGACAGAGATGCAGACAGAGACAGGGACAGAGACACAGACAGAGACAGAGACAAAGACAGAGACAGGGACAGAGACACAGACAGGGACACAGACAGAGACAGGGACAGAGACAGAGATAGGGACACAGACAGAGACAGAGACACAGACAGAGACACAGACAGGGACAGGGATAGAGACAGAGACACAGACAGAGACAGGGACAGAGACACAGACAGAGACACAAACAGAGACAGAGACACAGACAGAGACACAGACAGAGAAAGAGACAGGGACAGAGACAGAGACAGAGACACAGACAGAGACAGAGACACAGACAGAGACACAGACAGAGACAGGGACAGAGACAGGGACAGAGACAGTGACACAGACAGAGACAAAGACACAGACAGAGACACAGACAGAGACAGGGACAGGGACACAGACAGAGACACAGACAGAGAGAGGGACAGAGACAGACACAGGGACACAGACAGAGACAGAAACACAGACAGAGACACAGACAGAGACAAGGACAGAGACAGACACAGAGACACAGACAGAGACAGGGGCAGAGACAGAGACAGAGACAGAGACACAGACAGAGACAGAGACAGAGACACAGACAGAGACACAGACAGAGACAGGGACAGAGACTGAGACACAGACAGAGACAGAGACAGAGACAGGGACATAGACAGAGATAGAAACACAGATAGAGAAACAGACAGAGGCAGTGACACAGACAGAAACAGGGACACAGACAGAGACACAGACAGAGACAGAGACACAGACAGAGACACAGGCAGAGACAGGGACAGAGACAGAGGCAGGGACACAGACAGAGACGCAGACAGAGACAGGGACAGAGACAGACACAGAGACACAGACAGAGACAGAGACACAGACAGAGATGCAGACAGAGACAGGGACAGAGACAGAGACACCGACAGAGACAGGGACACAGACAGAGACAGGGACACAGACAGAAACACAGACAGAGACACAGACAGAGACAGGGACAGAGACAGAGACACAGACAGAAACACAGACAAAGACAAGGAGAGAGACACAGACAGGGACACAGACAGAGACACAGACAGAGACAGGGAGAGAGACACAGACAGGGACACAGACAGAGACAGGGACAGAGACAGAGATAGGGACACAGACAGAGACAGAGACACAGACAGAGACACAGACAGAGACAGGGACAGAGACAGAGACAGAGACACAGACAGAGACAGGGACAGAGACACAGACAGAGACACAAACAGAGACAGAGACACAGACAGAGACACATACAGAGAAACAGACAGAGACAGGGACAGAGACAGAGGCAGAGACACAGACAGAGACAGAGACAGTGACACAGACAGAGACAATGACACAGACAGAGACACAGACAGAGACAGGGACAGGGACAGAGACAGAGACACAGACAGAGACACAGACATAGACAGGGACAGAGACAGAGACAGTGACACAGACAGACAGAGACACAGACAGAGACAGAGACAGTGACACAGACAGAGACAATGACACAGACAGAGACACAGACAGAGACAGGGACAGGGACAGAGACAGAGACACAGACAGAGACACAGACATAGACAGGGACAGAGACAGAGACAGTGACACAGACATACAGAGACACAGACAGAGACAGGGACAGAGACAGAGACAGAGACACAGACAGAGACAGGGGCAGAGACAGAGACAGAGACACAGACAGAGACACAGACAGAGACAGGGACAGAGACTGAGACACAGACAGAGATAGAGACAGGGACATAGACAGAGACACAAACACAGACAGAGAAACAGACAGAGGCAGGGACAGAGACACAGACACAGCCAGAGAGAGGGACAGAGACAGAGACAGAGACAGGGACAGAGACAGAGACACAGACGGAGACAGGGACACAGACAGAGACAGGGATACAGACAGAGACACAGACAGAGACAGGGACAGAGACAGCGACAGAGACAGAGACACAGACAGAGACACAGACACAGACAGAGACAGGGACACAGACAGAGACAGGGACACAGAGAGGGACATAGACAGAAACACAGACAGAGACACAGACACAGACAGAGACACAGGCAGAGACACAGACAGGGACAGAGACACAGACAGAGGCAGGGACAGAGACAGAGGCACAGACAGAGACACAGACAGAGACACAGACAGAGACACAGGCAGAGACAGGGACAGAGACAGAGACAGGGACACAGAGAGGGACATAGACAGAAACACAGACAGAGACACAGACACAGACAGAGACACAGGCAGAGACACAGACAGGGACAGAGACACAGACAGAGGCAGGGACAGAGACAGAGGCACAGACAGAGACACAGACAGAGACACAGACAGAGACACAGGCAGAGACAGGGACAGAGACAGAGGCAGAGACACAGACAGAGACACAGACAGAGACAGGGACAGAGACACAGACAGAGACACAGAAAGAGACAGAGACACATACAGAGATGCAGACAGAGACAGGGACAGAGACAGAGACACAGACAGAGACAGAGACACAGACAGAGACAGGGACACAGACAGAGACACAGACACAGACAGAGACACAGACACAGACAGAGACAGGGACACAGACAGAGACAGGGACACAGAGAGGGACATAGACAGAAACACAGACAGAGACACAGACACAGACAGAGACACAGGCAGAGACACAGACAGGGACAGAGACACAGACAGAGGCAGGGACAGAGACAGAGGCACAGACAGAGACACAGACAGAGACACAGACAGAGACACAGGCAGAGACAGGGACAGAGACAGAGGCAGAGACACAGACAGAGACACAGACAGAGACAGGGACAGAGACACAGACAGAGACACAGAAAGAGACAGAGACACATACAGAGATGCAGACAGAGACAGGGACAGAGACAGAGACACAGACAGAGACAGAGACACAGACAGAGACAGGGACACAGACAGAGACACAGACACAGACAGAGACAGAGACACAGACAGAGGCAGGGACAGAGACAGAGATAGAGACACAGACAGAGACACAGACAGAGACAGAGACACAGATAGAGACACAGGCAGAGACAGGGACAGAGACAGAGGCAGAGACACAGACAGAGACACAGACAGAGACAGGGACAGAGATAGAGACAGAGACACAGACAGAGACAGAGACACAGACAGAGATGCAGACAGAGACAGGGACAGAGACACAGACAGAGACAGAGACAAAGACAGAGACAGGGACAGAGACACAGACAGGGACACAGACAGAGACAGGGACAGAGACAGAGATAGGGACACAGACAGAGACAGAGACACAGACAGAGACACAGACAGGGACAGGGATAGAGACAGAGACACAGACAGAGACAGGGACAGAGACACAGACAGAGACACAAACAGAGACAGAGACACAGACAGAGACACAGACAGAGAAAGAGACAGGGACAGAGACAGAGACAGAGACACAGACAGAGACAGAGACACAGACAGAGACACAGACAGAGACAGGGACAGAGACAGGGACAGAGACAGAGACACAGACAGAGACAAAGACAGAGACAGGGACAGAGACAGAGACAGAGACACAGGCAGAGACAGAGACACAGACAGAGACACAGACAGTGACAGGGACAGAGACAGAGACACAGACACAGACACAGACACAGACAGAGACAGAGACAGTGACACAGACAGAGACAAAGACACAGACAGAGACACAGACAGAGACAGGGACAGGGACACAGACAGAGACACAGACAGAGAGAGGGACAGAGACAGACACAGGGACACAGACAGAGACAGAAACACAGACAGAGACACAGACAGAGACAAGGACAGAGACAGACACAGAGACACAGACAGAGACAGGGGCAGAGACAGAGACAGAGACAGAGACAGAGACAGAGACACAGACAGAGACAGAGACACAGACAGAGACACAGACAGAGACAGGGACAGAGACTGAGACACAGACAGAGACAGAGACAGGGACATAGACAGAGATAGAAACACAGATAGAGAAACAGACAGAGGCAGTGACACAGACAGAAACAGGGACACAGACAGAGACACAGACAGAGACAGAGACACAGACAGAGACACAGGCAGAGACAGGGACAGAGACAGAGGCAGGGACACAGACAGAGACGCAGACAGAGACAGGGACAGAGACAGACACAGAGACACAGACAGAGACAGAGACACAGACAGAGATGCAGACAGAGACAGGGACAGAGACAGAGACACCGACAGAGACAGGGACACAGACAGAGACAGGGACACAGACAGAAACACAGACAGAGACACAGACAGAGACAGGGACAGAGACAGAGACACAGACAGAAACACAGACAAAGACAGGGAGAGAGACACAGACAGGGACACAGACAGAGACACAGACAGGGACACAGACAGAGACAGGGACAGAGACAGAGATAGGGACACAGACAGAGACAGAGACACAGACAGAGACACAGACAGAGACAGGGACAGAGACAGAGACAGAGACACAGACAGAGACAGGGACAGAGACACAGACAGAGACACAAACAGAGACAGAGACACAGACAGAGACACATACAGAGAAACAGACAGAGACAGGGACAGAGACAGAGACAGAGACACAGACAGAGACAGGGACAGAGACACAGACAGAGACACAAACAGAGACAGAGACACAGACAGAGACACAGACAGTGACAGGGACAGAGACAGAGACACAGACAGAGACAGAGACAGTGACACAGACAGAGACAATGACACAGACAGAGACACAGACAGAGACAGGGACAGGGACAGAGACAGAGACACAGACAGAGACACAGACATAGACAGGGACAGAGACAGAGACAGTGACACAGACAGACAGAGACACAGACAGAGACACAGACAGAGACAGGGACAGAGACAGAGACAGAGACACAGACAGAGACAGGGGCAGAGACAGAGACAGAGACAGAGACACAGACAGAGACAGGGACAGAGACTGAGACACAGACAGAGATAGAGACAGGGACATAGACAGAGACACAAACACAGACAGAGAAACAGACAGAGGCAGTGACACAGACAGAGACAGGGACACAGACAGAGACAGAGACACAGACAGAGAGAGGGAGAGAGACACAGACAGGGACACAGACAGAGACAGGAACAGAGACAGAGATAGGGACACAGACAGAGACAGAGACACAGACAGAGACACAGACAGAGACAGGGACAGAGACAGAGACAGAGACACAGACAGAGACAGGGACAGAGACACAGACAGAGACACAAACAGAGACAGAGACACAGACAGAGACACATACAGAGAAACAGACAGAGACAGGGACAGAGATAGAGACAGAGACACAGACAGAGACAGAGTCACAGACAGAGACACAGACAGAGACAGGGACAGAGACAGAGACAGAGACAGAGACAGACACACAGGCAGAGACACAGACAGAGACACAAACAGTGACAGGGACAGAGACAGAGACACAGACAGAGACACAGACAGAGACAGAGACAGAGACAGTAACACAGACAGAGACAATGACACAGACAGAGACACAGACAGAGACAGGGACAGGGACAGAGACAGAGACACAGACAGAGGCACAGACATAGACAGGGACAGAGACAGAGACAGGGACACAGACAGACAGAGACACAGACAGAGACACAGATAGAGACAGGGACAGAGACAGAGACAGAGACACAGACAAATGCAGGGGCAGGGGCAGAGACAGAGACACAGACAGAGACAGAGACACAGACAGAGACACAGGCAGAGACAGGGACAGAGACTGAGACACAGACAGAGATAGAGACAGGGACATAGACAGAGACACAAACATAGATACAGAAACAGACAGAGGCAGTGACACAGACAGAGACAGGGACACAGACAGAGACAGAGACACAGACAGAGACAGGGACAGAGACAGAGACACAGACAGAGACACAGGCAGAGACAGGTACACAGACAGAGACAGCGACACAGACACAGACAGAGACATAGACAGAGACAGGGACAGAGACAGAGACAGAGACAGGGACACAGACGGAGACAGAGACAGAGACACAGACAGAGACAGGGACAGAGACAGAGACAGGGACACAGACAGAGACAGAGACACAGACAGAGACAGAGACAGAGACACAGACAGAGACACAGACAGAGACAGGGAAAGAGACAGAGACACAGACAGAGACAGAGACAGAGACACAGACAGAGACAGGGACAGAGACAGAGACAGGGACAAAGAGAGGGACACAGACAGAGACTGAGACACAGACAGAGACACAGAGAGAGACAAGGACAGAGACAGAGACAGGGACACAGACAGAGACAGAGACAGAGACACAGACAGAGACACAGACACAGACAGGGACAGGGACAGAGACACAGACAGAGACACAGACAGAGACACAGACAGAGACAGGGACAGTGACAGAGACAGGGACACAGGCAGGGACACAGACAGAGACAGAGACACAGACAGAGACACAGACAGAGACAGAGACAGAGACAGGGACACAGACAGAGACAGGGACACAGACACAGACAGAGACATAGACACAGACAGAGACAGAGACAGAGACACAAACTGAGACAGGGACAGAGACAGAGACACAGACACAGACAGAGACATAGACAGAGACAGAGACACAGACAGAGACAGGGACAGAGACAGAGACACAGACACAGACAGAGACACAGACAGAGACATGTACACAGACAGAGACACAGACAGAGACAGGGACAGAGACAGAGACAGGGACACAGACAGAGACACAGACAGAGCCAGGGGCGGAGAGAGAGACAGGGACACAGACAGAGACAGAGACACAGACAGAGACACAGACAGAGACAGGGACAGAGACTGAGACACAGACAGAGATAGAGACAGGGACATAGACAGAGACACAAACACAGACAGAGAAACAGACAGAGGCAGTGACACAGACAGAGACAGGGACACAGACAGAGACAGAGACACAGACAGAGACAGGGACAGAGACAGAGACACAAACAGAGACAGGCAGAGGCAGGTACACAGACAGAGACAGCGACACAGACACAGGCAGAGACATAGACAGAGACAGCGACAGAGACAATGACACAGACAGAGACACAGACAGAGACAGAGACCGAGACACAGACAGAGACAGGGGCAGGGGCAGAGACAGAGACACAGACAGTGACAGAGACACAGACAGAGACAGGGACAGAGACTGAGACACAGACAGAGATAGAGACAGGGACATAGACAGAGACACAAACACAGATAGAAAAACAGACAGAGGCAGTGACACAGACAGAGACAGGGACACAGACAGAGACAGAGACACAGACAGAGACAGGGACAGAGACAGAGACATAGACAGAGACACAGGCAGAGACAGGTACACAGACAGAGACAGCGACACAGACACAGACAGAGACATAGACAGAGACAGGGACAGAGACAGAGACAGAGACAGGGACACAGACAGAGACAGAGACACAGACAGAGACAGGGACAGAGACAGAGACAGGGACACAGACAGAGACACAGACAGAGACAGAGACAGAGACACAGACAGAGACAGGGACAGAGACAGAGACACAGACAGAGACAGAGACACAGACGTAGACAGGGACAGAGACAGAGACAGGGACAAAGACAGGGACACAGACAGAGACTGAGACACAGACAGAGACACAGACAGAGACAAGGACAGAGACAGAGACAGGGACAGAGACAGAGACAGGGACACAGACAGAGACACAGACAGAGACAGAGACACAGACAGAGACAGAGACACAGACACAGACAGGGACAGGGACAGAGACACAGACAGAGACACAGACAGAGACACAGACATAGACAGGGACAGTGACATAGACTGGGACACAGGCAGGTACACAGACAGAGACAGAGACACAGACAGAGACACAGACAGAGACAGAGACAGAGACAGGGACAGGGACAGAGACAGTGACAGAGACAGAGACATAGACATAGACAGAGACAGAGACAGAGACACAGACTGAGACAGGGACAGAGACAGAGACACAGACACAGACACAGACACAGACATAGACAGAGACAGAGACACAGACACAGACAGGGACAGAGACAGAGACAGAGACACAGACAGAGACACAGACAGAGACAGGGACAGAGACAGAGACAGGGACACAGACAGAGACACAGACAGACACAGGGGCGGAGACAGAGACAGGGACACAGACAGAGACAGAGACACAGACAGAGACACAGACAGAGACAGGGACAGAGACTGAGACACAGACAGAGATAGAGACAGGGACATAGACAGAGACACAAACACAGACAGAGAAACAGACAGAGGCAGTGACACAGACAGAGACAGGGACACAGACAGAGACAGAGACACAGACAGAGACAGGGACAGAGGCAGAGACACAGACAGAGACACAGGCAGAGACAGGTACACAGACAGAGACAGCGACACAGACACAGGCAGAGACATAGACAGAGACAGGGACAGAGACAGAGACAGAGACAGAGACAGGGACACAGACAGAGACAGAGACACAGACAGAGACAGGGACAGAGACAGAGACAGGGACACAGGCAGAGACACAGACAGAGACAGAGACACAGACAGAGACACAGACAGAGACAGGGACAGAGACAGAGACACAGACACAGACAGAGACACAGACAGAGACAGGGACAGAGACAGAGACAGGGACAAAGACAGGGACCAAGACAGAGACTGAGACACAGACAGAGACACAGACAGAAACAAGGACAGAGACAGAGACAGGGACAGAGACAGAGACAGGGACACAGACAGAGACACAGACAGAGACAGAGACACAGACAGGGACAGGGACAGAGACACAGACAGAGACACAGACAGAGACAGGGACAGTGACAGAGACAGGGACACAGACTGGGACACAGAAAGAGACAGAGACACAGACAGAGACAGAGACAGAGACAGGGACAGAGACAGAGACAGGGACACAGACAGAGACACAGACGGAGACACAGACAGAGACAGAGACAGAGACACAGACTGAGACAGGGACAGAGACAGAAACACAGACAGAGACATAGACAGAGACAGAGACACAGACAGATACAGGGACAGAGACACAGACAGAGACACAGCAGAGACAGGTACCCAGACAGAGACACAGACAGAGATAGGGACAGAGACAGAGACAGGGACACAGACAGAGACACAGACTGAGACAGGGACAGAGACAGAGATAGGGACAGAGACAGAGACAGGGACAGAGACAGAGACACAGACAGAGACAGGGACACAGACAGAGACACAGACACAGACAGAGACAGGGACAGAGACACAGACAGAGACAGGGACACAGACACATACAGAGACAGAGACAGGGACAGAGACAGAGACACAGACAGAGACTCAGAAAGAGACAGGGACACAGACAGAGACAGGGACACAGACAGAGACACAGACAGGGACACAGACAGAGACAGGGACAGAGACAGAGACAGAGACACAGACAGCGACAGGGACAGAGACAGAGACACAGACACAGACAGGGACACAGACGGAGACAGAGAAACAGACAGAGACACAGACAGAGACAGGGACACAGACAGAGACAGGGACACAGGCAGAGACACAGACAGAGACAGGGACACAGACAGGGAAACAGGCAGAGACAGGGACACAGACAGAGACACAGAGAGAGACTGAGACACACACACAGACAGTGACAGGCAGAGACAGGGACACAGACAGACACAGAGACAGATACACAGACAGAGACACAGACAGAGACAGGGACACAGACAGAGACACAGACAGAGACACAGACAGGGACACACACAGAGACAGGGACAGAGACAGAGACACAGACAGAGACAGGGACAGAGACACAGACAGAGACACAGACACAGACACAGACAGGGACTGAGACACAGACAGAGTCACAGACAGAGACCAGGACAGAGACAGAGACAGGGACAGAGACAGAGACAGGGACACAGACAGAGGCACAGACAGAGACAGAGACACAGACAGAGACAGAGACACAGACAGAGACAGGGACAGAGACACAGACTGAGACACAGACAGAGACAGGGACAGTGACAGAGACAGGGCCACAGGCAGGGACACAGACAGAGACAGAGACACAGACAGAGACAGGGACAAAGACAGAGACAGGGACAGAGGCAGAGACATGGACACAGACAGAGACACAGACAGAGACACAGACAGAGACAGAGACACAGACAGAGACACAGACAGAGACAGGGACAGAGACAGAGACACAGACACAGACACAGACATAGACAGAGACAGAAACACAGACAGAGACAGGGACATAGTCAGAGACAGAGACACAGACAGAGACACAGACAGAGACAGGTACACAGACAAAGACACAGACAGAGACAGGGACAGAGACAGAGACAGAGACAGGGACACAGACAGAGACACAGACTGAGACAGGGACAGAGACAGAGACAGGGACAGAGACAGGGACAGAGACAGAGACAGGGACACAGACAGAGACACAGACAGAGACAGGGACAGAGACACAGACACAGACACAGACAGAGACAGGGACAGAGACACAGACAGAGACAGGGACACAGACACAGACAGACACAGAGACAGGGACAGAGCCAGAGACACAGACAGAGATTCAGACAGAGACAGGGACACAGACAGAGACAGGGACACAGACAGAGACACAGACAGAGACACAGACAGGGACACAGACAGAGACAGGGACAGAGACAGAGACAGAGACACAGACACAGACAGGGACAGAGACAGAGACAGAGACACAGACAGGGACACAGACAGAGACAGAGAAACAGACAGAGACACAGACAGAGACAGGGACACAGACAGAGACAGGGACACAGGCAGAGACACAGACAGAGACAGGGACTCAGACAGGGACACAGACAGGGACACAGACAGAGACAGGGACAGAGACAGAGACACAGAGAGAGACAGAGACACACACACAGACAGTGACAGCCAGAGACAGGGACACAGACAGACACAGAGTCAGATACACAGACAGAGACACAGACAGAGACGGGGACACATACAGAGATACAGACAGAGACACAGACAGGGACACAGACAGAGACAGGGACAGAGACAGAGACACAGACAGAGACAGGGACAGAGACAGAGACACAGACACAGACAGGGACAGAGACACAGACAGGGACACAGACAGAGACAGGGACACAGACAGAGACACAGACAGAGACACATACACAGACACGGACAGGGACACAGACAGGGACAGGGACACAGACAGGGACAGAGACACAGACAGGGACAGGGACAGAGACACAGACAGGGACACAGACAGAGACAGGGACACAGACAGAGACACGGACACAGGCAGAGACACAGACAGAGACAGGGACACAGACAGGGAAACAGGCAGAGACAGGGACACAGACAGAGACACAGAGAGAGACTGAGACACACACACAGACAGTGACAGGCAGAGACAGGGACACAGACAGACACAGAGACAGATACACAGACAGAGACACAGACAGAGACAGGGACACAGACAGAGACACAGACAGAGACACAGACAGGGACACACACAGAGACAGGGACAGAGACAGAGACACAGGCAGAGACAGGGACAGAGACACAGACAGAGACACAGACACAGACACAGACAGGGACTGAGACACAGACAGAGTCACAGACAGAGACCAGGACAGAGACAGAGACAGGGACAGAGACAGAGACAGGGACACAGACAGAGGCACAGACAGAGACAGAGACACAGACAGAGACAGAGACACAGACAGAGACTGGGACAGAGACACAGACTGAGACACAGACAGAGACAGGGACAGTGACAGAGACAGGGCCACAGGCAGGGACACAGACAGAGACAGAGACACAGACAGAGACAGGGACAAAGACAGAGACAGGGACAGAGGCAGAGACATGGACACAGACAGAGACACAGACAGAGACACAGACAGAGACAGAGACACAGACAGAGACACAGACAGAGACAGGGACAGAGACAGAGACACAGACACAGACAGAGACATAGACAGAGACAGAAACACAGACAGAGGCAGGGACATAGTCAGAGACAGAGACACAGACAGAGACACAGACAGAGACAGGTACACAGACAGAGACACAGACAGAGACAGGGACAGAGACAGAGACAGAGACAGGGACACAGACAGAGACACAGACTGAGACAGGGACAGAGACAGAGACAGGGACAGAGACAGGGACAGAGACAGAGACAGGGACACAGACAGAGACACAGACAGAGACAGGGACAGAGACACAGACACAGACACAGACAGAGACAGGGACAGAGACACAGACAGAGACAGGGACACAGACACAGACAGACACAGAGACAGGGACAGAGCCAGAGACACAGACAGAGATTCAGACAGAGACAGGGACACAGACAGAGACAGGGACACAGACAGAGACACAGACAGAGACACAGACAGGGACACAGACAGAGACAGGGACAGAGACAGAGACACAGACAGAGACAGGGACAGAGAGAGAGACAGAGACACAGACAGGGACACAGACAGAGACAGAGAAACAGACAGAGACACAGACAGAGACAGGGACACAGACAGAGACAGGGACACAGGCAGAGACACAGACAGAGACATGGACACAGACAGGGACACAGACAGGGACACAGACAGAGACAGGGACAGAGACAGAGACACAGAGAGAGACAGAGACACACACACAGACAGTGACAGCCAGAGACAGGGACACAGACAGACACAGAGTCAGATACACAGACAGAGACACAGACAGAGACGGGGACACATACAGAGATACAGACAGAGACACAGACAGGGACACAGACAGAGACAGGGACAGAGACAGAGACACAGACAAAGACAGGGACAGAGACAGAGACACAGACACAGACAGGGACAGAGACACAGACAGGGACACAGACAGAGACAGGGACACAGACAGAGACACAGACAGAGACACATACACAGACACGGACAGGGACACAGACAGGGACAGGGACACAGACAGGGACAGAGACACAGACAGGGACAGGGACAGGGACAGAGACAGGGCCAGAGACAGAGACACAGACACAGACAGAGGCAGGGACAGAGACAGAGACAGGGACAGAGACAGGGACAGAGACAGAGACTCAGACAGGGGCACAGACAGAAACTGGGACACAGACAGAGACAGGGACACAGACAGAGACACAGACAGAGACAGGGACAGAGACACAGACACAGACAGAGACACAGACAGAGACACAGACAGTGACACAGACACAGACAGAGACAGGGACACAGACAGGGACACAGACAGAGACACAGACAGAGACACAGACAGAGACACAGACACAGACAGAGACAGGGACACAGGCAGGGACACAGGCAGAGACACAGACAGAGACAGAGACACAGACAGGGACACAGACAGAGACACAGACAGAGACAGGGACACAGACAGAGACACAGACACAGACAGAGACACAGACAGAGACACAGACACAGACAGAGACAGGGACACAGACAGGGACACAGACAGGGACACAGACAGAGACACAGACACAGACACAGACACAGACAGAGACAGTATCACAATTTACAGTGGTCTCTGGGCAGTACATCATTACTTACATTGGCCCCGGGGCAGTATGTCATTATTTACAGAGGTCCCTGAGTAGTGTATCATTATTTACAGTGGTCCCAGGGCAGTATAATATTATTTACAGTGGTGTCTGTGTTGCATATCATTATTTACTGTGGTCCCTTGGGTAGTCTATCATTATTTACAGTGGTCCCTGTGCAGTTCAGCATTATTTACAGCAGTCCCTGGGGGGAAATTTTATTATTTGCTGTGGTCCCTGGATAGTATTTCATTATTTACAATGATCCCTGGGTAGCACCTTATTATTTGCAGTGGTCCCTGTGTGGTACATCATGATTTACAACCGTCCCAGGGTGGACTTTCATTATTTACTGAAGTCCCTGGGTAGTATCTCATTATTTACCGTCTTCCCTGGGTAGTATTGTCATTATTTACAGTGGTCCCTGTGTCCTATATCAATATTTCCAGTGGTCACTGGATGGTATTTCATTGTTTACAGTGGTTTCTGTGTAGTATATCATTTTTTACAGCGGTCCCTGTGCAGAATATCTGTATTTACAGTTATCCCTGCGTAGTGTATCATTACTTAGAACGGTCCCAGGGTGGATCCTCATTATTTGCTGTGGTCCCTGGAAAGTATACCATTATTTACAGTGGTTGCTGTGTAATATATCATTATTTACAGTGGTGTCTGGCTCGTATATCATTTTTTACTGTGGTCTCTGGGTAGCATATCAGTATTTGCAGCGGTCCCTTGGCAGTATTGCATTATGTACAGTGATCTCTGTGTAGTACATTATTGGTTACAACGGACCTAGTGAGGAATATCATTGTTTAGAGTTGTCCCTGGATAGGACATTAGTATTCACAGTGGTCCCTGTGTAGTATATAATTATTTACAGTGGTCCCTGTGTGGTACATCATTATTTACAGTGTTTCTTTTTGTATGTCATTATTTCGAGTGTCCCTCTGTGGTACATCATCATTTACAACGCTCCCAGTGTGAAATGTCATTATTTACTGTGGTCCCTTGGGTAGTCTATCATTATTTACAGCGGTCCCTGTGTAGTTCAGCATTATTTACAACGGTCCCAGTGTGAAATGTCATTATTTACTGTGGTCCCTGGGTTGTATATCATTATTTACAGTGGTCCCAAGGCACTATAATATTATTTACAGTGGTGTCTGTGTTGTATATCATTATGTACAGTGGTCCCTATGTAGTATATCATGCTTTACAGTGGTCCCTTGGGTAGTCTATCATTATTTGCAGTGGTCCCTGTGTAGTTCAGCATTATTTACAGCGGTCCCTGGGGGGAATTTCATTATTTGCTGTGGTCCCTGGATAGTATTTCATTATTTACAATTGTCCCTGGGTAGAATATTATTATTTACAGTGGCCCCTGCGTAGTATATAATTATTTACAGTTGTCCCTGGAGAGTATTTAATTTTTTTACAGTGTGCCCTGCGTAGTATAAGATTATTTACAGTGGACACTGGGTACTATATCATTACTTGCAGTGGTCCCTGGGCTGTACATCGTTATTTACAGTGGTCCATGTGTAGTACATCATTATGTACAACGGTCCCAGGGTGGAATTACATGATTTACGGCGGTGCCTGGGTAGTATATCATTATTTACAGTGATCACTGGGCAGTATCTCATTATTTACAGTGGTCACTGGGCAGTATCTCATAATTTACAGTGATCCTTGTCTCATACATAATTATTTACAACGGTCCCCGTGTTGAACTTCATTATTTACAGCGGTCCCTGTGTTGTATATCATTAGATACTGTGGTCCCTTGGGTACTCTAGCATTATTTACAGTGGTCCCTGTGTAGTTCAGCATTGTTTACAACGGTCCCAGTGTGAAATGTCATTATTTACTGTGGTCCCTGGGTTGTATATCATTATATACAGTGGCCCCTAGGTAGTATATCATTATTTACAATGGTCCCTGGGTAGTATATCATTATATACAGTGGTCCCTAGGTAGTATATCATTATGTACAGTGGTCCCTAGGTAGTATACCATTATTTACAGTGGACCCTGGGTAGTATATCATTATATACAGTGGTCCCTGGGAAGTATATCATTATTTCTAGTGGCCCCTAGGTAGTATATCATTATTTACAGTGGATCCTGGGTAGTATATCATTTTTAACAGTGGTCCCTGGGTAAAATATCATTATTTGCAGCGGTCCCTGGGTAGTATATCATTAATTACAGTGGTTCCTGCCTAGTTTATCATTATTTCCAGAGGTCACTGTGTAGTATATCATTGTTTTCGGTTGCCCCTGGTAGAATATCATTATTTACAGTGGTCCCGGGGTAGTATATCATTATTTACAGTGGTTCCTGGGCAGTAAATCATTATTTACAGTGGTCCCTGGGTTGTATATCATTATTTACATTGGTTCCTGGGTAGTATTTCATTATTTACAGTGGTCCCTGGGCAGTATCTCATTAGTTACAGTGATCCCTGGGTAGTGTATCATTATTTACAGTGGCCCCTGGGTAGTATATCATTATTTACAGTGGTTCCTGATTTGGAAATCATTATTTCAGGAGGTCACTTGGTAGTATATCATTATTTCCAGAGGTCACAGTGTAGTATATCATTATTAACGTGGTCCCTGGGTAGTATATTATTATTGACAGTGATCACTGCGTGGAATATCATAATTTACAATGTCCCTGGGCAGCATATCATTAGTCAAAGTGGTCCCTGGATAATTTGTCATTAGTAACAGTGGTCCCTGTGTTGTACATCATTATTTACAACGGTCCCAGGGTGGAATTTCATTATTCACAGTTCTACTTGTGTTGTATAACATTATTGACACTGGTCCAAGGGCAGTACATCATTATTTACTGTGTTCCCTTCACAGTACATCATCATTTACTGTGGTCCATGGGGCGTATTTTATTGTTTACAGTGGTCCCTGGGTAGTATATCATTATTTACTGTGGTCGCTGGCTAGAATATCATTATTTACAGTGGTTTCTGTGTAGTATATCACTATTTACAGTGGTCCCTGGGTAGTATATCAGAGTTTACAGTTGTTCCTGGGTAGTATATCATTATTTGCTGTGGTCCCTGGGTAGCATATCATTATTGACAGTTGATACTGGTATGTACGTCATTACTTACAGATGTCCCTGTGTAGGACATCATTATTGGCTGTGGCCCTGGGCAGTATATCATTATTTACAACGGTCCCAGGCTGCAATTTCATTATTTACAGTGGTCCCTGGGTAGTATATCAGTACTTACAGTGGTCTCTGGGCAGTATGTCATTATTTACAGTGGTTTTTGTGTAGTGCATCATTATTTACTCCGGTCCCAGGGTGAAACATCATTATTTACAGTTGTGCCTGGATATTATATCAATATTTACAGTGGACCCTGGGTGGTATATCATTATTTACACCGGTCCCAGGGTGGAATTTCTTTATTTACAATAGTCCCTGGGTATTTTATCATTATTTATCTTGGTCCCTGTGTAGTATGTAATTATTTACAGTGATCCCTGGCAGAATGACATTATTTACTGTGTTCCTTGGTGGTAGATTATTATTTAATATGGTCCGTGGTTTGTGTATCATAATTTACAGTGATTCCTGTGTAGTACATCATCATTTCCAACTATCGTAGGGTGGAATTCCATTGTTTACAGAGGTCCCTGGATAGTATATCATTATTTACTGTGGCCATAGATAGTATATCATTATTTAATTGGGTCCTTGTCTAGTATATAATCACTTACAGTGATCCCTGGGCAGAATATCATTATTTACCATGATCCTTGATGGTAGATCATTATTTACTGCGGTACCTGTTTAGTGTATCATTATTCACAGTGATCTATGTGCAGTATATCATTATGTGCAGTGGTCCCAGTGTAGTACGTCATTATTTATAACGGTCCCTGGGTGGTATATCATTATTTACACTGGTCGCTAGGTAATATAATATTATTTACAGTGGTCCCTGGGCAGTATGTCTTTTACAGTATGTCTTTCACAGTGTGTTTTTTACAGTGGTGCCTGGGCAGTAAGTCTTTTACAGTATGCATTTTACAGTGTGTCTTTTACAGTGGTCCCTGTGTAGTACCTCATTCTTTCCAACGGTCCCAGTGTGGAATGTCATTATTTTCAGTGGTCCCTTGGTAATATATAATTATTTACAGAGGTCCTTGGATAGTATGTCATTATTTCCAGTGGTCCCTTTGCAGTATGTCATTAATTACAGTGGTCCCTGTGTACTACGTCATTATTTACAACAATCCTAGAATGGAATTTCATCATTTACAGTGGCCTCTAGATAGTATATCATTATTTACAGTTGTCCCTTTGTAGTAGATCATTATTTACAGTGGTCCCTTTGAAGTATATCATTGTTTACAATGGTCCCTGGGTAGTGTGTCATTATTTACAACAGTCCCAAGGTGTAATTTCATTATTTTCAGTGGTCTCTGGATTGTATGTCATTATTTACAATGGTTCCTGGGTAGTTTATCATTATTTGCAGTGGTCCCTGGGCAGTATGTCATTGATTACAGTGGTCCCTGTGTAGTACATCATTATTTAGAATGGTCCCAGGGTACAATTTCAATATTTGCTGTGGTCCCTGGATAGTATCACTGTTTAAAATGATCTCTGGGTAGTACCTTATTATTTGCAGTGGTCCCTGTGTGGTACATCATGATTTACAACCGTCCCAGGGTGGACATTCATTATTTACTGAGGTCCCTGGGTTGTATATCATTATTTACCGTCTTCCCTGGGTAGTATTGTCATTATTTACAGTGGTCCCTGTGTCCTATATCAATATCTCCAGTGGTCACTGGATGGTATTTCATTGTTTACAGTGGTTTCTGTGTAGTATATCATTTTTTAACAGCGGTCCCTGTGCAGAATATCTGTATTTACAGTTATCCCTGCGTTGTGTATCATTACTTACAACGGGTTCAGAGTGGATTCTCATTACTTGCTGTGGTCCCTGGAAAGTATACCATTATGTAGTCCCAGTGTGAAATGTCATTATTTACTGTGGTCGCTTGGGTAGTCTATCATTATTTACAGTGGTCCCTGTGTAGTTCAGCATTATTTACAGCGGTCCCAGTGTGAAATGTCATTATTTACTGTGGTCGCTTGGGTACTCTAGCATTATTTACAGTGGTCCCTGTGTAGTTCAGCATTATTTACAGCGGTCCCAGTGTGAAATGTCATTATTTACTGTGGTCCCTGGGTAGTCCATCTTTATTTATAACTGACCCTGAGTGGAATTTCATTATTTACCGCGGCCCCAAGATAGCACATCATTATTTAAAGTATTTTCTGTGTGGTATATCATTATTTGCAGTGGTCCCTGCGTAGGAGATAATTATTTACAGTGATCCATGTGTAGTACATCATTATTTGCAGTGGACCGTGGGCAGTATGTCCTTATTTTCAGCGGTCCATGTGTAGTACATCATTCTTTATTACGGACCAAGGGTACGATTTCAATATTTGCAGTGATCCCTTGACAGTATATCACAATTTACAGTGGTCTCTGGGCAGTACATCATTACTTACAGTGCTCCCAGGGCACTATAATATTATTAACAGTGTTGTCTGTGTTGTATATCATTATGTACATTGGTGCCTATGTAGTGTATCATGCTTTACAGTGGTCCCTTGGGTCGTCTATCATTATTTACAGTGGTCCCTGTGCAGTTCAACATTATTTACAGCGGTCCCGGGGGGGTAATTTCATTATTTGCTGTGGTCCCTGGATAGTATTTCATTATTTACAATTGTCCCTGGGTAGAATTTTATTATTTACAGTGGCCCCTGCGTAGTATATAATTATTTACAGTTGTCCCTGGAGAGTATTTAATTTTTTTACAGTGTGCCCTGCGTAGTATAAGATTATTTACAGTGGACACTGGGTACTATATCATTACTTGCAGTGGTCCCTGGGCTGTACATCGTTATTTACAGTGGTCCCTATCTAGTATATCATTATTTACAGTGGTCCCTGTGTAGTACATCATTATGTACAACGGTCCCAGGGTGGAATTACATGATTTACGGTGGTGCCTGGGTAGTATATCATTATTTACAGTGATCACTGGGCAGTATCTCATTATTTACAGTGATCCTTGTCTCATACATAATTATTTACAACGGTCCCCGGGTTGAACTTCATTATTTACAGCGGTCCCTGTGTTGTATATCATTAGATACTGTGGTCCCTTGGGTAGTCTATCATTATTTACAGTGGTCCCTGTGTAGTTCAGCATTGATTACAACGGTCCCAGTGTGAAATGTCATTATTTACTGTGGTCCCTGGGTAGTCTATCATTAGTTACTGTGGTCCCTGGGTAGTTTATCATTAGTTACTGTGGTCCCTGGGTAGTCTATCATTAGTTACTGTGGTCACTGGGTAGTCTATCTTAATTTATAACTGACCCTGAGTGGAATGTCATTAGTTACCGCGGTCCCTAGATAGTATATCATTATTTACAGTGGTCCCTGGGCAGTATATCATTATTTCTAGTGTTCTCTGTGTAGTATGTCATTATTTGCAGTGGCCCGTGGGCAGTATATCATTATTTTCAGCAGTCCATGTGCCGTACATCATTCTTTATTGTGGTCCATGGGTACTATTTCAATATTTGCAGTGGCCCCTTGACAGTATATCATAATTTACAGTCATCCCTGGGCAGTATATCATTATTTATATTGTCCCTGGGCAGTATATCAATATTTACAGAGGTCCCTGGGCAATATATCATAATTTAGCGTGGTCCCTGACAGTATATCATTATTTACAGTGGTCCCTATGTCGTATACCATTATTTACAGTGCTCCCTGGGTAGCACATCAATATTTACAACGGTCGCTGGGTAGTATATCATTATTTACATTGTTCCGTGTGGAGTATGTCATTCTTTACAATGGTACCTGGACAGTATATCATTATTTACATTGTTCCGTGTGGAGTATGTCATTATTTACAACGGTCCCAGGTTGGAATATCATTATTTACAGTGGTCCCTGGAAAGCATATCATTATTTACAGTAGTCCCTGCGCAGTATGACTTTATTTACAGTGGTCCCTGTGACGTCAACCATTCCCAGGACTGACTGACTGACTGACTGACTGGATGGATGGATGGATGGGTGGGGGGCTGGGGGGGGGAGTGGAGGGGTGGAGGGGTGGAGGGAGGGAGGGAGGGAGGGAGGGAAGGATCCCATCAACCATTTCCAGGACTGACTGACTGACTGACTGGATGGATGGATGGAGGATGGATGGAGGGATGGAGGGTTGGAGGGATGGAGGGAGGGAGGAAGGGAGGGATGGAGGGATGGAGGGATGGAGGGATGGAGGGATGGATGGATGGATTGATGGATGGATGGATGGATGGATGGATCACATCAACCATTCCCAGGACTGACTGACTGGATGAATGGATGGATGGATGAATGGATGGATGGATCCCATCAACCATTCCCAGGACTGACTGACTGACTGGATGGATGGATGGATGGATGGATGGATGAGTGGATGGATGGATCCCGTCAACCATTCCCAGGACTGACTGACTGACTGACTGACTGACTGGATGGATGGATGGATGGATGTAGGGATGGAGGGTTGGAGGGATGGAGGGATGGAGGGAGGGAGGGAGGGAGGG
>NC_092711.1:15384961-15452461 GCF_047496885.1 Scyliorhinus torazame
GGCCGCAGTCCCCACGCCGCCAGAGGCCGCTGTCCCCCCCCCCGCCAGAGACCGCTGTACCCCCCCGCCAGAGGCCGCTGTCCCCCCCCCCGCCAGAGGCCGCTGTCCCCCCCCCGCCAGAGGCCGCTGTCCCCCCCCGCCAGAGGCCGCTGTCCCCCCCCCGCCAGAGGCCGCTGTCCCCCCCCCGCCAGAGGCCGCTGTCCCCCCCCGCCAGAGGCCGCTGCCCCCCCCCCCCGCCAGAGGCCGCTGCCCCCCCCCGCCAGAGGCCGTTGTCCCCCCCCATCGCCAGAGGCCCCTGTCCCCCCCCCGCCAGAGGCCGCTGTCTCCCTCCCGCCAGAGGCCGCTGTCCCCCTCCCGCCAGAGGCCGCTGTCCCCCCCCGCCAGAGGCCGCTGTCCCCCCCGCCAGAGGCCGCTGTCCCCCCCCGCCAGAGGCCGCTGTCCCCCCGCCGCCAGAGGCCGCTGTCTCCCCGCCGCCAGAGGCCGCTGTCCCCCTCCCCGCCGCCAGAGGCCGCTGTCCCCCTCCCCGCCGCCAGAGGCCGCTGTCCCCCCGCCGCCAGAGGCCGCTGTCCCTCCGCCGCCAGAGGCCGCTGTCCCCCTCCCCGCCGCCAGAGGCCGCTGTCCCCCCGCCGCCAGAGGCCGCTGTCCCCCCCCGCCGCCAGAGGCCGCTGTCCCCCCCCCCCGCCAGAGGCCGCTGTCCCCCCCCGCCGCCAGAGGCCGCTGTCCCCCCCACCGCCAGAGGCCGCTGCCCCCCCCGCCGCCAGAGGCCGCTGTCCCCCCCGGCGCCAGAGGCTGCTGTCCCCCCCCGCCAGAGGCCGCTGTCCCCCCCCGCCAGAGTTCGCTGTCCCCCGTCCGCCAGAGGCCGCTGTCCACCCCCCCGCCAGAGGCCGCTGCCCCCCCCGCCGGAGGCCGCTGCCCCCCCCCGCCAGAGGCCGCTGTCCCCCCCCGCCAGAGGCCGCTGCCCCCCCCGCCAGAGGCTGCTGTCCCCCCGCCGCCAGAGGCTGCTGTCCCCCCCCGCCAGAGGCTGCTGAACCCCACCGCCGCCAGAGGCCGCTGTCCCCCCGCCGCCAGAGGCTGCTGTCCCCCCGCCGCAAGAGGCCGCTGTCCCCCCGCCGCCAGAGGCCGCTGTCCCCCCGCCGCCAGAGGCTGCTGTCCCCCCCCCCGCCGCCAGAGGCTGCTGTCCCCCCCCGCCGCCAGAGGCCGCTGTTCCCCCGCCGCCAGAGGCCGCTGTCCCCCCCCCGCCAGAGGCCGCTGACCCCCCCCGCCAGAGGCTGCTGTCCCCCACCGCCAGAGGCCGCTGTCGCCCCGCCGCCAGAGTCTGCTGTCCCCCCCGCCAGAGGCCGCTGTCCCCCCGCCGCCAGAGGCCGCTGTCCCCCCCCGCCGCCAGAGGCCGCTGTCCCCCCGCCGCCAGCGGCAGCTGCCCCCCCGCCAGAGGCCACTGCCCCCCCCGCCAGAGGCCGCTGACCCCCCCCCGCCGCCAGAGGCCGCTCTCCCCCCTGCTGCCAGAGGCCGCTGTCCCCCACCCGCCAGAGGCCGCTGTCCCCCCGCCGCCAGAGGCCGCTGTCCCCCCCCGCCAGAGGCCGCTGTCCCCCCCCCGCCGCCAGAGACCGCTGTCCCCCCCACCGCCAGAGGCCGCTGTCCCCCCCCCCACCGCCAGAGGCCGCTGACCCCCCGCGCCAGAGGCTGCTGTCCCCCCCGCCGCCAGAGGCCGCTGACCCCCCCCCGCCAGAGGCTGCTGTCCCCCCCGCCGCCAGAGGCCGCTGACCCCCCCCCGCCAGAGGCCGCTGACCCCCCCCCCGCCAGAGGCCGCTGTCCCCCCGCCGCCAGAGGCCGCTGTCCCCCCTCCGCCAGAGGCCGCTGACCCCCTGCCGCCAGACGCCGCTCCCCCCCCACCGCCAGAGGCCGCTGTCCCCCCCCTGCCAGAGGCCGCTGTCCCCCCTGCCGCCAGAGGCTGCTGTCCCCCCCCGCCAGAGGCCGCTGTCCCCCCGCCGCCAGAGGCCGCTGTCCCCCCGCCGCCAGAGGCTGCTGCCCCCCCCCCGCCAGAGGCCGCTGTCCCCCCTCCCGCCGCTAGAGGCCGCTGTCCCCCCCGCCAGAGGCCGCTGTCCCCCCCCCACCGCCAGAGGCCGCTGACCCCCCCGCCAGAGGCTGCTGTCCCCCCCCCCCACCGCCAGAGGCCGCTGTCCCCCCCCCACCGCCAGAGGCCGCTGTCCCCCCACCCACCGCCAGAGGCCGCTGTCCCCCCCACACCGCCAGAGGCCGCTGTCCCCCCCACCGCCAGAGGCCGCTGTCCCCCCCCGCCAGAGGCTGCTGACCCCCCCCCCCCGCCAGAGGCCGCTGACCCCCCGCTGCCAGAGGCCGCTGTCCCCCCCCCTCCCCCGCCAGAGGCCGCTAACCCTCCAAGAAAAGGGGAATGGGTGATTGAGAACCGAGAGTGAAGCCGGAGTCAGGAGGCGGAGGCGAGCTTGTCGTATGAGGAACGGTTGAGGACTCTGGGTCTTATGGCAGTAATAATGCTTCAGACAATGGAGGCTTCACACAGAGCTGTCCGTGCGCATGTGCGGCAGAGTCACTATCCCAGCAGGCAGTGCGCGGGCCACCCACTGACTGACATCGTCTCCTCTGGCAACACAAGATGGCTGAGGGAAACTCCCCTGGCAACACAAGATGGCTGAGGGAAACGCCCCTGGCAACACAAGATGGCCGCCGGGAGTCTCCCCTGGCAACACAAGATGGCTGCCGGAAGACACACCTGCCAACACAAGATGGCCACCGAGAGTCTCCCCTGGCAACACAAGATGGCTGCCGGGCGTCCCCCTGGCAACAGAATATGGCTGCCGGGTGTCTCCCCTGGCAACAGAAGATGGCTGCCGGGAGACTCCCCTGGCAACACAAGAGGGGGCAACAGAAAGCTACTAAAAAAGCTATAAAGAAGAAGAAGATAGATTATGAGAGTAAACTTGCTCAGAATATTAAAACAGATAGTAAAAGTTTTTACAAATACATAAAACAAAAAAGAGTGGCGAAGGTAAATATTGGTCCTTTAGAGGATGAGAAGGGAGATTTAATAATGGGAGATGAGGAAATGGCTGAGGAACTGAACAGGTTTTTTGGGTCGGTCTTCACAGTGGAAGACACAAATAACATGCCAGTGACTGATGGAAATGAGGCTATGACGGGTGAGGACCTTGAGAGGATTGATATCACCAAGGAGGTAGTGATGGGCAAGCTAATGGGGCTAAAGGTAGACAAGTCTCCTGGCCCTGATGGAATGCATCCCAGAGTGCTGAAAGAGATGGCGAGGGAAATTGAAAATGCACGAGTGATAATTTACCAAAATTCTCTAGACTCTGGGGTGGTCCCGGCGGATTGGAAATTAGCAAACGTGACACCACTGTTTAAAAAAGGAGGTAGGCAGAAAGCGGGTAATTATAGGCCAGTGAGCTTAACTTCGGTAGTAGGGAAGATGCTGGAATCTATCATCAAGGAAGAAATAGCGAGGCACCTGGATGGAAATTGTCCCATTGGGCAGACGCAGCATGGGTTCATAAAGGGCAGGTCGTGCCTAACTAATTTAGTGGAATTTTTTGAGGACATTACCAGTGCGGTAGATAACGGGAAGCCAATGGATGTGGTATCTCTGGATTTCCAGAAAGCCTTTGACAAGGTGCCACACAAAAGGTTGTTGCATAAGATAAAGATGCATGGCATTAAGGGGAAAATAATAGCATGGATAGAGGATTGGTTAATTAATAGAAAGCAAAGAGTGGGGATTCATGGGTGTTTCTCTGGTTGGCAATCAGTAGCTAGTGGTGTCCCTCAGGGATCAGTGTTGGGCCCACAGCTGTTCACAATTTACATAGATGATTTATAGTTGGGGACCAAGGGCAATGTGTCCAAGTTTGCAGACGACACTAAGATAAGTGGTAAAGCAAAAAGTGCAGAGGATACTGGAAGTCTGCAGAGGGATTTGGACAGGCTAAGTGAATGGGCTAGGGTCTGGCAGATGGAATACAATGTTGACAAATGTGAGGTTACCCATTTTGGTAGGAATAACAGCAAAATGGATGATTATTTAAATGATCAAATATTAAAACATGCTGCTGTGCAGAGAGACCTGGGTGTGCTAGTGCATGAGTCGCAAAAGGTTGGTTGACAGCTGCAACAGGTGATTAAGAAGGCAAATAGAATTTTGTCCTTCATTGCTAGAGGGATGGAGTTTAAGACTAGGGAGGTTATGCTGCAATTGTATAAGGTGTTAGTGAGGCCACACCTGGAGTATTGTGTTCAGTTTTCGTCTCCTTAATTGAGAAAGGACGTACTGGCACTGGAGGGTGTGCAGAGGAGATTCACTCGGTTAATCCCAGGGTTGGATTACGAGGAGAGGTTGAGTAGACTGGGACTGTACTCGTTGGAATTTAGAAGGATGAGGGGGGACCTTATAGAAACATATAAGATTATGAAGGGAATAGATAGGATAGATGCGGGCAGGTTGTTTCCACTGGCGGGTGAAAGCAGAACTAGGGGGGCATAGCCTCAAAATAAGGGGAAGTAGATAGAGGACAGAGTTTAGGAGGAACTTCTTCACCCACAGGGTTGCGAATCTATGGAATTCCTTGCCCAGTGAAGCAGTAGAGGCTAATTCATTAAATGTTTTTAAGATAAAGATAGATAGTTTTTTGAAGAATAAAGGGATTCAGGTTTATGGTGTTCGGGCCGGAAAGTAGAGCTGAGTCCACAAAAGATCAGCCATGATCTCATTGAATGGTGGAGCAGGATCGAGGGGCCAGATGGCCTACTCCTGCTCCTAGTTCTTATGTTCTTATGTTCTTATGGCAATACAAGATGGTTGACGCCAGCACGCAGGGCATGCTGGGATGGGTGTGGCACAGTCGCAGTGGCGGCATCTGCTGCCCATTGGCCCCATTGGGTCGTCGGGATTGTTGTGTCCCAATAGACACCACAGCACTGCCCCTCCGCCCACGCCGGATATCAGCCCCTCCCCGATATCAAACCCGCCCCGATATCACTCCACCACGGATATCACCCCCTCCCCGGACATCACCCCTCCCCGTTATCACCCCCACACCAATATCACTCCCACCCCGATATCACCCCCTCCCCGATATCACACCCGCCCCGATATCACACCCGCCCCGATATCACTCCACCACGGATATCGCCCCCTCCCCGGACATCACCCCTCCCCGTTATCGCCCCCACACCAATATCACTCCCACCCCGATATCACCCCCTCCCCGATATCACACCCGCCCCGATATCACACCCGCCCCGATATCACTCCACCACGGATATCGCCCCCTCCCCGGACATCACCCCTCCCCGTTATCGCCCCCACACCAATATCACTCCCTCCCCGATATCACCCTCTCACCGATATCAGCCCGTCCCAGATATCACCCCCTCCCAGATATCACCCCTTCCCCGATATCACCCACTCCCCGATATCACCCCCTCCCCGATAGCACCCCCTCCCCGATATCATCCCCTCCCCGATATCACCCCCTCGCCGAAATCACCCCCTCCCCGATATCACCCCCACCCCGATATCACCCTCTCCCCGATATCACCCACTCCCCGATATCACCCCCTCCCCGATATCACCCCCTCCCCGATATCACCCCCTCACCGATATCAGCCCGTCCCAGATATCACCCCCTCCCCGATATCACCCCCTCACCGATATCAGCCCGTCCCAGATATCACCCCCTCCCCGATATCACCCACTCCCCGATTTCACCCCCTCCCCGATATCACCCCCTCCCCGATATCACTCCCTCCCCGATGTCACCCCCTCCCCGATATCAGCCCATCCCAGATATCACCCCCTCCCAGATATCACCCCCTCCCCGATATAAGCCCGTCCCAGATATCACACCCTCCCCGATATCACCCATTCCCCGATATCACCCCCTCCCCTATATCACCCCTCACCGATATCAGCACGTCCCAGATATCACCCCTCCCCGATATCACCCATTCCCCGATATCACCCCCTCCCCGATATCACCCCCTCACCGATATCAGCCCGTCCCAGATATCACCCCCTCCCAGATATCACCCCCTCCCCGATATCAGCCAGTCCCAGATATCACACCCTCCCCGATATCACCCATTCCCCGATATCACCCCCTCCCCGATATCACCCCCTCACCGATATCAGCCCGTCCCAGATATTACCCCCTCCCAGATATCACTCCCTCCCCGATATCACCCCCTCCCCGACATCAGCCCGTCCCAGATATCACTCCCTCCCAGATATCACCCCCTCCCCGATATCAGCCCGTCCCAGATATCACCCCCTCCCAGATATCACTTCCTCCCCGATATCAGCCCGTCCCAGATATCACCCCCTCCCAGATATCACCCCCTCCCCGATATCACCCCCTCCCAGATATATCCCCCTCCCCGATATCACCCCATCCCCGATATAACCCCCTCCCCGATATCACCCACTGCCAGATATCACACCCTTCCCGATATCACCCCCGCCACGATATCACCCCCACCCCGATATCACCCCCTCCCCGATATCACCCCCTCCCCGATATCACCCCCTACCCGATATCACTCCCCCACCGATATCACCCCCTCCCCGATATCACCCACTCCCCAATATCACCCCTCCTCCCGATATCACCCCCTCCTCCCGATATCACCCCCTCCCCGATATCACCCCTCTCCCCAATACCACTCCCTCCCGATATCACTCCATCCTCAATATCACCGCAACCCCGATATCACCCCCTCCCCGATATCATCCCCTCCCCGTTATCACCCCCTCCCCGATATCACCCCACCCCGATATCACCCCCTCCCCGATATCACCCCCTCCCCGATGTCATCCCCTCCCCGATATCACCACCACCCCGATATCACCCCCACCCCGATATCACCCCCTCCCCGATATCACCCCCTCCCCGATATCACCCCCACCCCGATATCACCCCCTACCCGATATCACTCCCCCACCGATGTCACCCCATCCCCGATATCACCCACTCCCCGATATCACACCCTCCCCGATATCACCCCCTCCTCCCGATATCACCCCTTCCCCGGTATCACCCCTCTCCCCAATACCACTCCCTCCCGATATCACTCCATCCTCAATATCACCCCCCACCCCGATATCAACCCAACCCCGATATCATCCCCTCCCCGATATCACCCCCTCCCCGATATCACCCCCTCCCCGATATCACCCCCACCCCGATATCACCCCCTCCCCGATATCACCCCCTCCCCAATATCACCCGCTCCCCAATATCACCCCCACCCTGATATCACCCCCTCCCCGATATCACCCCTCCCCGATATCACCCCCTTCCTCGATTATCCCCCTGCCCGATATCACCCCCTCCCCAGTACTACTCCCTCCCCGATATCAACCCCTCCTCAATATCACCCGCTCCCCGATATCTCCCCCTCCCCGACATCACCCCCTCCCCGATACATCCCCAGGGGGGTTACTGGGTTACGGGTATGGGGCAGAGGTGGGAGCTTAGATGAGACACTCTTGTAAGGGCTCGTGCAGACTTGATGGGCCGAATAGCCTCCTTGTGCACTGTTGATGCTATGATTCTACTCTATGGTCCCACCCTCGATATTAACCACCGGAAATGTACAACAACCCCTTGATGCGCCCAGCCAGGTATCATCCCGCCCGATGACACCCCACCCCCATCCTAAACAGCCCAACAGGGGCTGGTTTAGCACAGTGGGCTAAATAGCTGGCTTGCAATGCAGAACAATGCCAGCAGCGCGGGATGAATTCCCGTGCCGGCCTCCACAACAAGCGCCGGACTATGGCGACGAGGGGCTTTTCACAGTGACATCAGTGAAATATACTTGTGACAAGGGATTATTAATTTTATTATAGCACCCCCCCCCGGATATGAATCCAGTCTTGAATTCATGCCCCGGCAAACATTACCGCAGAACAGATATCAGCACCCAACGGATATCACCGAAGCCCCCCCCCGATATCACCCAATCCCAGATATCAACCAACCCCAGATATCACCCAACCCCAGATATCAACCAACCCCAGATATCACCCAGCCCCAGATATCACCGAACCCCAGATATCACCCAGCCCCAGAGATCACCCAACCCCAGATATCAACCAACCCCAGATATCACCCAACCCCAGATATCACCCAGCCCCAGATATCATCCAGCCCCAGATATCACCCAGCCCCAGATATCAACCAACCCCAGATATCACCCAGCCCCAGATATCACCCAACCCCAGATATCACCCAGCCCCAGATATCACCCAACCCCAGATATCACCCAGCCCCAGATGTCACCCAACCCCAGAGATCACCCAGCCCCAGAGATCACTCAACCCCAGATATCAACCAACCCCAGATATCAACCAACCCCTGATATCAACCAACCCCAGATATCACCCAGCCCCAGATATCACCCAACCCCAGAGGTCACCCAGCCCCAGATATCACTCAACCCCAGAGATCACACAACCCCCGATATCACCAAACCCCAAAGATCACTCAACCCCAGATATCACCCAACCACCGAGATCACCCAACCACCGAGATCACCCAACCCCAGAGATCACCCAACCCCAGAGATCACCCAACCCGGGATAGCACCCAACCCCAGATATCACCCAACCCCCGATATCACCCAACTACAGATATCACCCAACCCCAAATATCACCCAACCCCCGGTATCACCCAACCTCAGATATCACCCAACCCCAGAGATCACCCAACACCAGATATCACCCAGCCCCAGATATCACCCAACCCCAGAGATCACCCAGCCCCAGATATCACCCAACCCCAGATATCACCCAACCACCGAGATCACCCAACCCCAGAGATCACCCAACCCCAGAGATCACCCAACCCGGGATAGCACCCAACCCCAGATATCACCCAACCCCCGATATCACCCAACTACAGATATCACCCAACCCCAAATATCACCCAACCCCCGGTATCACCCAACCTCAGATATCACCCAACCCCAGAGATCACCCAACCCCAGAGATCACCCAACCACAGATATCACCCAACCACAGATATCACCCAACTCCAGATATCACCCAACACCAGATGTCACCCAATCCCAGATATCACACAGTCCCAGATATCACCCACCCCAGATATCAACCAACCCCAGATATCACAGAACGCCTGAGATCACCCAATCCCAGATATCACCTAACCCCAGGTCTCACCCAACCCCAGATATCGCTCAACGCCAGAGATGACCCAACCCCAGATATCACTCAACCTCAGATATCACCCAACCCAAGATATCACCCAACACCAGATATCACCCAACCCAAGAGATCACTCAACCCCAGATATCACCCAACCCCAGAGATCACCCAACCCCAGAGATCATCCAACCCCAGAGATCACCCAACCCCGGATAGCACCCAACCCCAGATACCTCACCCAACCCCCGATATCACCCTACTACACATATCACCCAACTCCAAATATCACCCAACCCCCGATATTACCCAACCCCAGAAGTCACCCAACCCCAGAGATCACCCAACCCCAGAGATCACCCAACCCCAGATATCACCCAACCCCAGATATTACCCAACCCCAGAATCACCCAACTCCAGATATCACCCAACCCCAGAGATCACCCAGCCCCAGAGATCACCTAACCCCAGATATCACCCAACTCCAGCTTTCACCCAGCCCCAGATATCACCCAACCCCAGATATCACCCAACCCAAGATATCACCCAACCCCAGAGTTCACCCAACCCCAGTTATCACCCAGCCCCAGATATCGCCCAAGCCCAGGTATCACCCAACCCCAGAGATCACCCAACCCCCAGAGATCACCCAACCCCCCCCCCATATCACCCAGCCCCAGATATCACCCAACCCCAGACATCACCCAACCCCAGATATCACCCAAACCCAGATATCACCCAACTCCAGATATCACCCAACCCCATAGATCACCCAACCCCCCCATATCACCCAGCCCCAGATATCACCCAACCCCAGATATCACCCAACTCCAGATATCACCCAACCCCATAGATCACCCAACACCCCCATATCACCCAGCCCCAGGTATCACCCAACGCCAGATATCACCCAACTCCAGATATCACCCAACCCCATAGATCACCCAACCCCAGATATCACCCAACTCCAGATATCACCCAACCCCCCCCCATATCACCCAGCCCCAGATATCACCCAACCCCAGACATCACCCAGCCCCAGATATCACCCAACTCCAGATACCACCCAACCCCAGATATCACCCAACTCCAGATATCACCCAACCCCAGAGATCACCCAACCCCCCCATATCACCCAGCCCCAGAGATCACCCAACCCCAGACATCACCCAACCCCAGATATCACCCAACTCCAGATACCACCCAACCCCAGATATCACCCAACCCCAGAGATCACCCAACCCCCCCATATCACCCAGCCCCAGCTATCACCCAACCCCAGACATCACCCAACCCCAGATATCACCCAACTCCAGATACCACCCAACCCCAGATATCACCCAACCCCAGACATCACCCAACCCCAGACATCACCCAACCCCAGACATCACCCAACCCCAGATATCACCCAACCCCAGATATCACCCAACCCCAGACGTCACCCAACCCCAGATATCACCCAACCGCAGATATCACCCAAACCCAGAGATCACCCAACGCCAGAGATCACCCAACGCCAGATATCACCGAACGGCAGAGATCGCCCAAGCCCAGATATCACCCAACCCCAGAGAGGGGTGAGTGGGCTGCGGGATTTGGAGACAACATCAGTCACTGCAGCAGGTCCCTTTTCAAATGTCATTTCGTTGGGATTGTCCTGAGGGCCAATATATTTTATACTGCTTGGATTCCGCATAAAAGTGAAGAGCTAATTCTTCATCAGTCCAAGAGTTAGAGTAACTAACTTTTAATCATTACAGCCAATAATCAAAGTGAATATGGAAGAACTATTTGTTAAAATGGCTCAGATATTTTAATGAATGTCCCAACATTAAATGTCTTTAAACTGGTGAAGTTCTGACGGGTCTACTCATTTTTACTTGAATTATTTAATTATTTTCTGTGGAAGATTAACCACCTGTTAACATCGTTCATCCCAATAATCAGAGTGAACTTGAATTGATTGTTTGGTCCAATAAACCATTATCTCATTCATTCATTGCGAGGTTTAATTAAATCAGCGAACAGCTCATTATGTCAATGTCCAACAAGCATGACACAACTAATTATTAATTGTGCAACATTGATAGAAAATAACAAATTAGTTTTCAGTCCATTAAACACAGCAAATAACTAAAAACATTTCATTGCATCTTTCACTGTGATTGTCAAAGGATTGTTCATTCCAATAATCACAGGCGGTTTCTAATTACTGGTCAGACCACAATCAAATGAAGATTGTTAATCAGTGGAATAGAATCTGTAATTCCTGACCACACAACAATAAAGGCATCAATAAAAAATGCATTTGTTCAGCTCACAATCCCAATCAATGGGATTCTCCCTGGGCAGGATCCTCCCCTTCGCCGGCAGCGCCCCCATGTCCGCGGGTTTCCCCACGCCGTGGGGTGGCCACAACGGGAAACCTCACTGACCGGCTGCGGGAACGGAGAATCCCGTTGTGCCGGTGGAGCGCCGCGCTGGATAACGGGGCTGGCCGGACCGAGAACAGGGTACAGGACATTAAACCGATGATCATTTTCCAAGAGAATTATCATGGCAAGATACTGATTAATCCATTGATCACTCACGGTCTGAATAAATCTTTTAACTTCCCACAATAATATGTATTGGGAAATATTCCCCATGTCCATGATACCAGCAATTATATCTCAGGATTTAATTTCATTAATCATAGTTGGGCCATGACTGAATCGTGTGAGAATTCTCTCTGCCTGTTTCTACCAAAGAAAACTGAGCAACTCGGGCAGCACGGTAGCACAATGGTTACCACTATGACGTCACAGCGCCAGGGTCCCAGGTTAGATTCCAGGCTTCGGTCACTGTCTGTGCGGAGTCTGCACGTTCTCCCCGTGTCTGAGCGGGTTTCCTCCGGGTGCTCTGATTGTCTCCCACAGATGTGCAGGTTAGGTGGATTGGACACGTTAAATTGCTCTTAGGTTGGATGGGGTTGCTGGGTTATGGGGATAGGGTGGAGGTGTGGGCTTGGGTAGGGTGCTCTTTCCAAGAGCCGGTGCAGACTCGATGGGCCGAATGGCCTCCTTCTGCACTGTGAATTCTATGATCTCTGAAATCCAATGATGGAAGGCAGGATGACATATATTACACCATCATGTTTGCACAACATTGATAGAAAGCATCACATTCGTTTTCAGTCCATTGAACACAGTAAATAATGAAAAACATTTAATTGCAACTTTGAAAGTGATTATTGAAGGATTGATTATTCCAGTAATCAGAGGCGTAAATTAATATTGTTCAGACAATAATCATAATAAGATTGTTCTTTCAAATAGAGTCAGTAATTCCTGACCTTCCTATAATAACACAATAAACTGAACATGCACATTTCTGCTCACAATTAACTAGACTGTGATTATCTTTCTATAGAATCATCATGCCAGGAACATGATTATTTTCCGTCCAATGATTAGTGAATATGTCTAGAAACCTTTATGCTTTTCACAATAATATGCATTTAGAAATGTCTATGAGTACCAGAAATTATCTTTCAGGTTTTAATTCCATTAGTTACTAGACATATCGCTACTATGTGGTGGAATACATTGTGATCTCTCTGCCTGTTTCTACTGAAGACGTCCCAGCAATTTAAATAATGGATTCCGGGAAGTCATGGGCTGAGAAACAATTATATATTGTGTCACATATTTATTTAAATTATTGAGGTTATCTGACTGCTGGAACTGGATAACTACAAACTCCCGCTGGTGTTGTTGGGGAGACTGGTCCTTTTGGTTCCCTTCTGTATCCTCTAGTGTTTCTCCTCGGGAAAATACTGACTGTTTCACAATAAGAGAGTGATCAACCATTGTTTCCATTCATTATTTCTCAATTAGAGTCTGTTCCCCAGGTTTAATGGACTGATCGATGCCGGGGTCTAATGCGATGGTTAAGATTGGAGCTGGCGGATTGGAGGAGAATCAAACCCTGCCATGGCCTTGGTGATTTATTTCTCAGTATTACACAGCAGATCCATAGCCGTGATACCGATACTCTCCCAATTCTTCAGGATTCCTGATTTGAAGGCCGGCATGATAGCACAGTGGTTAGCACACTGGCTTCACAGCTCCGGGGTCCCAGGCTCGATTCCCGGCTTGTGTCACTGTCTGTGTGGAGTCTGCACGTTCCCCCCGTGTCTGCGTGGGTTTCCTCCGGGTGATCCGGTTTCCTTCCACAAGTCCCGAAAGAACTGTTGTGAGGTGAGTTGGACATTCTAAAATCTCCCTCTGTGTATCCGAACAGGTGCCGGAGTGTGGCGACTAGGGGATTTTCACAGTAACTTCATTGTAGTGTTAATGTGGGACTACTTGTGACAATACATATTTTTATTATTAATAAAGATTATTATTATCATATTAATAGTTGAACACATGATGCCTTCTCTTCCGCTGTCTGGCCCGGAAGGTATGGGATTATCTCCTCCAGTCTCTCAGTCCCATTACCTCGTGTTCGTTGTTCAAGACAAACACTTGTAACATAGACTATTGATTGCGATTTTGGTCTCCGGACTCAGCAATACCTGATACAAATAGTTAGAACAAGGAACAAGGCACAAATAAAAGTACAACATAGATAAGAGAGGAGGGGGAGTGGCGTTTTTGATTAGGGAGAACATTACGGCAGTACTTAGAGGGGATATATCCGAGGGTTCGCCCACTGAGTCTATATGGGTGGAACTGAAAAATAAGAAGGGAGAGATCACCTTGATAGGACTGTACTACAGGCCCCCAAATAGTCAGCGGGAAATTGAGGAGCAAATATGTAAGGAGATTACAGATAGCTGCAAGAAAAATAGGGTGGTAACAGTAGGGGACTTTAACTTTCCCAACATTGACTGGGACAGCCATAGCATTAGGAGCTTGGATGGAGGGAAATTTGTTGAGTGTATTCAGGAGGAATTTCTCATTCAGTATGTGGATGGCCCGACTAGAGAGTGGGCAAAACTTGACCTCGTTTTGGGAAATAAGGAAGGGCAAGTGACAGAAGTGTTAGTGAGGGATCACTTTGGGACAAGTGACCATAACTCCATTAGTTTTAAGATAGCTATGGAGAATGATAGGTCTGGCCCAAGAGTTAAAATTCTTAATTGGGGCAAGGCCAATTTTGATGGTATCAGACAGGAACTTTCAGAGGTAGATTGGGGGAGACTGTTGCAGGCAAAGGGACGGCTGGTAAATGGGAGGCTTTTAAAAATGTATTAACCAGGGTTCAGGGTAAGCACATTCCCTTTAGAGTGAAGGGCAAGGCTGGTAGAAGTAGGGAACCCTGGATGACTCGAGATATTGAGACTCTGGTCAAAAAGAAGAAGGAGGCATATGACGTACATAAACAACTGGGAGAAAGTGGATCCCTTGAAGAGCATAGAGATTGTCGAAATAGAGTTAAGAGGGAAATCAGGAGGGCAAAAAGGGGACATGAAATTGCTTTGGCAAATAATGCAAAGGAGAATCCAAAGAGCTTCTACAGATACATAAAGGGAAAAAGAGTAACTAGGGACAGAGTAGGGCCTCTTAAGGTTCAACAAGGACATCTATGCGCAGAGCCACAAGAGTTGGGTGAGATCATGAATCAATATTTCTCATCGGTATTCACGGTGGAGAAAGGCATGGATGTTAGGAAACTAAGGGAAATAAATAGTGATGTCTTGAGAAGTGTGCATATTACAGAGGAGGAGGTGCTGGAAGTCTTAAAGCGCATCAAGTTAGATAAATCCCCGGGACCTGATGAAATGTAACCCAGGATGTTGTGGGAGGCTAGGGAGGAAATTGCGGGTCCCCTAACAGAGATATTTGAATCATCAGCAGCCACAGGTGAGGTGCCTGAAGATTGGAGAGTAGCGAATGTTGTGCCCTTGTTTAAGAAGGGCAGCAGGGAAAAGCCTGGGAACTACAGACCGGTGAGCCTAACGTCTGTAGTAGGTAAGTTGCTAGAAGGTCTTCTAAGAGAAAGGATCTACAAGCATTTAGAGAGGCAAGGACTGATTCGGGGCAGTCAGCATGGCTTTGTGCGTGGAAAATTATGTCTCACAAATTTGATTGAGTTTTTTGAGGGGGTGACCAAGAAGGTAGATGAGGGCAGTGCAGTAGACGTTGTCTACATGGACTTTAGCAAAGCCTTTGACAAGGTACCGCATGGTAGGTTGTTGCAGAATGTGAAAGCTCACGGGATCCAGGGTGAGGTTGCCAATTGGCTGGACGACAGAAGACAGAGGGTGGTTGTAGAGGGTTGTTTTTCAAACTGGAGGCCTGTGACCAGTGGTGTGCCTCAGGGATCGGTGCTGGGTCCACTGTTATTTGTGATTTATATTAATGATTTGGATGAGAATTTAGGAGGCATGGTTAGTAGTTTGCAGATGACACCAAGATCGGTAGCACAGTGGATAGTGAAGAAGGTTATCTAGGGTTGCAACGGGATCTTGATCAATTAGGCCAGTGGGCCGACGAATGGCAGATGGAGTTTAATTTAGATAAATGTGAGGTGATGCATTTTGGCAGATCGAATCAGGCCAGGACCTACACAGTTAATGGTATGGCGTTGGGGAGAGTTATAGAACAAAGAGATCTAGGAGTACAGGTTCATAGCTCCTTGAAGGTGGAGTCGCAGGTGGACAGGGTGGTGAAGAAGACATTCGGCATGCTTGGTTTCATTGGCCAGAACATTGAATACAGAAGTTGGGACGCCTTGTTGAAGTTGTACAAGACATTGGTACGGCCACACTTGGAATGCTGTGTGCAGTTCTGGTCACCCTATTATTGAAAGGATATTATTAAACTAGAAAGAGTGCAGAAAAGATTTACTAGGATGTTACCGGGACTTGATGGTTTGAGTTATCAGGAGAGGCTGGATAGACTGGGACTTTTTTCCCTGGAGCGTAGGAGGCTTAGGGGTGATCTTATAGAGGTCTATAAAATAATGAGGGGCATAGATAAGGCAGATAGTCAACATCTTTTCCCAAAGGTAGGGGAGTCTAAAACTAGAGGGCATAGGTTTAAGGTGAGCAGGGAGAGATTCAGAAGGGTAATTTCTTCACTCAGAGGGTAGTGAGTGTCTGGAATGTGCTGCCAGAGGTAGTAGTAGAGGCGGGTACAATTGTGTCTTTTAAAAAGCATTTAGATAGTTACATGGGTAAGATGGGTATAGAGGGTTATGGGCCAAATGCGGGCAACTGGGACTAGCTTAATGGTAAAAACTGGGCGGCATGGACTGGTTGGGCCGAAGGGCCTGTTTCCATGCTGTAAACTTCTCTGATTCTATGATTCTATATTGGCCCTTCGGCCCTCAAGCCTGTGCTGAACTTGCTGCCCATCTGACCTATAATCTTCTGCGCTTCCTGTGGTCCGTATCCCTGTATTCCCATTCTGTTCATGTGTTACTCATGTAATTCAGGTTCTATACAACTGCAGTAACTAATTCATTAAATGGGCAGAGGAGTAAGTAAACCTGAGAGCAGGGATTCGAATTTAACATTTATTTACAGTAAAAATCCAACACAGGACCATATAGTTAATTGTAACTTAATCTGATAATAATTTAAGTGATTATTTTGAATGAATTAACTAGTGCATAAATGTCACTCAGAGGGTGCAGTGCACTAACTGTGAGATGTGGGAGAACCGTGACGCTTCCAGTGTTCCGGTCAACTGCGTCTGCAGCAGTTGTAGCCAATCGCAGCTCCACACAGACCGCGTGGTTCGGTTCGAGCAGCAATTGGATGCACTGAGGAGCATACAGGTGGCGGAAAGCATCATAGGTAGACGTTCTGGAGGCGTGGTCACACCTAAGGTGCAGGCAGATAGTTCGGTGGATGACTGCTGGAACGGACAGGCAGTCAGCGCTGGAATCCCCTGTGGCTGTCCCCCTCTCTAATAGGTATACTGTGTTGGATACAGTTGGGGGATAGCATCTCAGGGGAAAACAACAGCAGCCAGAACAGTGGCACCACAGCTGGCTCTGTTACTCAGCAGGGGAGGGTAAAGTGCAGGAAAGCGATAGTTACAGGGACTCTATAGAAAGGAGCACAGATCGGCGCTTCTGTGGACAGGCAAGAGACTCCAGGTTGGTATGTTGTCTGCCTGGTGCCAGGGTCAAGGTTGTCTCTGAACGAACACAGGACGTCCTGAAGAGGGAGGGTGAACAGCCAGAGGTCTTAGTTCACATCGGTACTAACGACATCGGCAGGAAGAGCGATGAGGCCCTGCAGAAGGAGTTCAGGAAGTTAGACAGTAAGCTAAAAAGCAGGACCTCTCGGGTTGGAATCTCATGATTACTCCCTGTGCCACGTGAGAGTGAGGCTAGAAACAAGAGGATAGTACAGCTAAACTCGTGGCTAAACTGGTGGTGTAGGAGGGAGGGTTTCAGATATCTGGGCCATTGGGCGATATTCCGGGAAATGTGGGACCTGGACAAGAAGGGCGGGCAGCTTCTAAACTGGAGGGACATCACTATCCTCGCTGGGAGGCTTGTTAGTGTCACCTGGGAGAATTGAAACTAATATGAAAGGGAGTGGGAACCAGAGCGGTAGCTCAGCAGGTGTAATAACTGAAGGGGAAACGGAGAACACAAATACCTGAACAACATCACCCTCAGGCAGAGCAAAAAAGGTGCCGAGGGTGAGAAGGGAGGTGCTCAATGCAGCATTGAGGGTGGTGGACCTAAATGTGTGCAGTGTACGGAACAAGGTAAATTTGCATGTTGCGCACATTGAAATTGGCTGGTACGATGTTGTTGGAATCACAGAGACGTGGCTGCAAGGTGATCAGGGCTGGGATCAAAATGTGCAAGTGTTCTATCGAAAGGACAGGCAGATGGGTAAAGGAGGCGGGGCTCCATTGTGAGGAAGGAATGAAGTTAAATCGATAGTAAGGAGCGATATAGGATCAGAAGGCAGAGATTCCCTATGGACAGAGTTGAGGAATCGAATCGATAAAAAGACTCTGATCGGACTTATTTGCAGGACTCGGAGCAGTCATCAAGAGGTGGAGCACAAAATAAATCAGGAGATAGAAAAGGCATGTAAAAAAGGAAATATTACAATAATCATGGGGGACTTCAACATGCAGGAAAATCAGGTTGATCGTGGATCCCAAGAAATGGAATTTGTGGAATGAGATGTTTTTTTGGAGCAGTCTGTGACAGAGCCGACTGGGGAACAGGCAATTCTGGATTTGGTGATGTGTAATGAAGCAGACTTGATTAGGGAACTTAAGGTGAAGGAACCCGAAGGGAGCAGTGACCACAATATGATAGAATTTACCCTGCAGTTTGAGAGGGAGAAGCTGGAGTCAGATGTAACAGTATTACAATTAAATAGGGGTAACTACAAAGGCATGGGAGGAGCTGGCCAGAGTTGATTGGAAAAGGAGACGAGCAGGGAAGACAGTGGAACAGCAATGGCAGCAGTTTTGGGGGGTTATTCGGGAGGAACAACAGAATTTCATCCCAAGGAGGAGGAAACATGCCAAGGGGAGGACAAGGAGTCCATGGCTCACGAGGGAAGTCAAGGAGAGCAGTAAATCAACATAAAAAACATACAATGTGGCGCTGAATAGTGGGATGCCAGAAAATCGGGAAGCCTTTAATAGCAAGCAGAGGAAAACTGAAACAGCAATAAAGGAGGAGCAGATGAAATTTGAGGACAAGCTAGCTAGTAATGTAAAAGAAGATAGGGAGATGTTCTTTTCAATATATAAAAGGTAAGAGAGAGACAAAAAAAGACATTGGACCACTGGAAAATGTGACTGGAGAAGTAACAATAGGTAACAAAGAAATGGCAGACGAACTGTAGTTACTTTGCATCAGTCTTCACGGTGGAAGACACCAGTGGGATGCCAGAGCTCCAGGAGAGCCAGGGGGCAGAGGGGAGGGCCGTGGCCATCACTAAGGAGAAGGTTCTGCGGAAACTGAAAGGTCTGAAGGTGGATGAATGACCTGGACGGATGGACTATATCCCAGGGTTCTAAAAGAGATAGCTGAGGAGATTGTGGAGGGAGTGGTGGTGATCTTTCAGGAATCACTGGAGGCAGAAAGGGTCCCAGAGGACTGGAAAGTGGCTAATGTAGCACCGCTGGTTAAGAAGGGAGGGAGGCAGAAGACGGGAAATTATCGGCCGGTTCGCCTGACTTCGGTCATTGGTAAGATTTTAGATCCATTATTAAAGATGAGATTGCGGAGTACTTGGAAGTGCAGGATAAAATAGGACTGAGTCAGCACAGATTCGTCAAGGGGAGGTCATGTCTGACAAATCTGTTAGAGTTCTTTGAGGAAATAACAAGGAAGTTAGACGAGGGAGAACCAGTGGATGCGATTTATGTAGATTTCCAGAGGGCCTTTGACATAGTGCCGCATTCCAGTCTGTTCAATTGGTTAAGAGCCCAAGGTGTTCAGGGCAAGATCCTGGGATGGAAAAAGAATTGGCTGACTGGCAGAGGCAGAGAGTGGGGATAAAGGGGTCTTTTTCAGGATGGCAGCCGGTGTCTCGTCATGTGCGTCAGGGGTCTGTGCTGGGACCACAACTTTCCACAATATACATTAATGATCTGGAAGAAGGAACTGAAGGCACTGTTGCTGAGTTTGCAGATGATACAAAGATCTGGACAGGTGGTATTGAGGAAGCGGTGGGGGGAGGGAGGGGGGGGGGGCTGCAGAAGGACTCAGAGGCTGGGAGATTGTGCAAACAAGTGGAAGATGGAATACAATGTGGAAAAGTGTGAGGTAATGCGCTTTGGAAGGAGGAATGGAGGAATTGACTATTCTCTAAAAGTGGAAATGCTTCGGAAATGAGAAGCACAAAGGGACTTGGGAGGCCTTGTTCACGATTCTCTTACGGTTAACGTGCAGGTTCAGTCGGCAGTTAGGAAGGCAATTGCAATGTTAGCATTCATGTCGAGAGGGCGCGAGTACAAGAGCAGGGATGTATTTCTGAGGCTGCATAAGTCTCTGGTCAGGCCCCATTTGGAGTATTGTGAGCAGTTCTGGGCCCCGTATCTGAAGAAGGACATGCTTCCCTTGGAAAGGGTCCAGAGGAGGTTCACTAGAACGATCCCTGGAATGAAGAGCTTGTCGTATGAGGAATGGTTGAGGACTCTGGGTCTGTACTCGTTGGAGTTAAGAAGGATGAGGGGTATCTTATTGAAACGTGCAGGATACTGTGAGGCCTGGACAGAGTGGATGTGGAGAGGATGTTTCCACTTGTATGAAAAACTAGAACCAGAGGACACAATCTCAGACTAAAGGCACGATCCTTTAAAACAGAGATGTGGAGGAATTTATTCAGCCCGAGGGTGGTGAATCGGTGGGACTCTCTGTCACAGAAGGCTGTGGAGGCCAAATCACTGAGTGTCTTTAAGACAGAGACAGATAGGTTCTTGGTTAATGAGGAGATCAGGGGTTATGGGGAGAAGGAGTGAAGGAAAGAGAATGAGGATGAGAAACATATCAGCCATGATTGACTGGTGGAGCAGGCTCGCTGGGCCTAGTGACCAAGTTCAGCTCCTGTGTCTTATGGTCTTACGGCCGTAAATGTCCAACTCGGTTTGAAATATGGCTTTGGGTGTCAGCCTCCATTATTCTTACAGAAAATGAGGTAATGATAGGATGTGAGGAAGAAGCGGGAAATGACATTGAGGCAGAAGCTGAGCAGTGATTAAATTGAATGGTGGAGGAGGTGTGAGGGACCGTGTAGTCTCCCCATGTTGTCATTTGTTATCAGTTCCGGCTCTGCATTACTCCTGATGAATGTAGCTGCATGATCATATACTTCAGTTACATCTTTCCAACAGATATTTATATTGTTCATGGAAATAGTTCATTTACATCCAGATTATCCAAAACTTTATCATCTTAAATGTGTGGAAGGATTCTCACATCATCGTCTTTTATTCCCAATAACCCAGCCCCAGCCGATCCAATCATCCCGAAGGGAAAACTGCTTCTAAACGATTCACACAGCGAGTGGTTCTGATCTGGTTTGCACGGCCTGGGACACTGGTGCCGGCAGATACAACAGTGGTTTCACAGGGAATGGTCGGAGTGACAGAACTCAAATGTACGTCTCCAGGGAAAGAGCGGTGCAGTCGGATTGAATCATCTGCTCATCTACAGAGCCGCTGAGGTCAAACGGAATGAAATGAAATGGAATGAAATGAAATGAAAATCGCTTATTGTCACAAGTAGGCTTCAAATGAAGTTACTGTGAAAAGCCCCTAGTCGCCAAATTCCGGCGCCTGTTCGGAGAGGCTGGTACAGGAATTGAACCGTGCTGCTGGCCTGCCTTGGTCTGCTTTAAAAGCCAGCGATTTATCCCAGTGTGCTAAACCAGCCCCAGGAATGAATGTCCTCCTTCGGGACTTCACGCATTTTAAAGGCTTTGGATGTGGTCTGGCTGGGAGATGATGGGACCAACACCTGCAGGTTCCCTCCAAGTTCCCCCGCACCGCGAGTATTCTCACTGTAATCCTTTCTATTGACTGTGTCCGTGTGTGAACCCAGCGTCCGCTTTCGCTCACTGCTTACTTCACAGCATCAACTTCATTGTAAGTTCCAATCTGTCTGACCCTGGGCGCTGCCTGTGCTTTAATATTGAAAACATCTGTGTTGCTCCCAATAAAAGCAGACGCACATTTAATAATTAGAGGGAGGTCTATCTTTTTTCAGGTTGCTTTACAATTATTTTTAAAAGCGGCTGTGCCACGTGTTTGCTTTCTGGCCTCTGACTGGGGAAAGACAAGTTCTATTCCAGCTCTGCACAATAACTGACCAATCACACTCTGTCAGTTATTCACAACTTAAATGGTGCAATACTGCATGGAGGACATTTACTTCATCCAGGATCTGATTTTATAATTTAGGAACAAGTTTGTTTACTCAGCAAATGTATTAATCGGTATTGTGTTTCCCACATGATAGCCAGTTTCCCATATCTCCAAGAACACTCCCTCACACTCTATCTCTCCCTTGCACTCTCTCCCTCCCTCACCCTCACTCTCTCACAGTATCCCTCTCTCACACTCTCTCCCTCGCTCACACTCTCTCCCTCTCAACAATCCCTCCCACTCTCACACTCTCTCCCTCTCCCACACTGTCACCCACTCTCACACTCTCTCCCTCTCCCACACTGCCTCCCACTCTCACACTCTCTCCCTCTCTCACACTGTCTCCCTCTCTCACACTCTCTCCCTCTCTCACACTCTCTCCCTCTCTCCCACTCTCTCCCACTCTCACACTGTCTCCCTCTCCCACACTGCCACCCACTCTCACACTCTCTCCCTCTCCCACACTGTCTCCCTCTCTCACACTGTCTCCCTCTCTCACACTCTCTCCCTCTCCCACACTGTCACCCACTCTCACACTCTATCCCTCTCCCACACTGTCACCCAGTCTCACACTCTCTCCCTCTCCCACACTGCCTCCCACTCTCACACTCTCTCCCTCTCCCACACTGCCTCCCACTCTCACACTCTCTCCCTCTCCCACACTGCCTCCCACTCTCTCCCTCTCCCACACTGTCACCCACTCTCCCTCTCACTCCCTCTCTCACACTGTCACCCAATCTCACACTCTCTCCCTCTCTCACACTCTCTCCCTCTCCCACACTGCCTCCCACTCTCACACTCTCTCCCTCTCCCACACTGCCTCCCACTCTCACACTCTCTCCCTCTCCCACACTGCCTCCCACTCTCACACTCTCTCCCTCTCCCACACTGTCACCCACTCTCCCTCTCACTCCCTCTCTCACACTGTCACCCAATCTCACACTCTCTCCCTCTCTCACACTCTCTCCCTCTCCCACACTGCCTCCCACTCTCACACTCTCTCCCTCTCCCACACTGCCTCCCACTCTCACACTCTCTCCTTCTCCCACACTGTCACCCACTCTCACACTCTCTCCCTCTCCCACACTGTCACCCACTCTCACACTCTCTCCCTCTCCCACACTGCCTCCCACTCTCACACTCTCTCCCTCTCCCACACTGTCACCCACTCTCCCTCTCTCTCCCTCTCTCACACTGTCACCCACTCTCACACTCTCTCCCTCTCTCATACTCTCTCCCTCTCCCACACTGTCACCCACTCTCACACTCTCTCCCTCTCCCACACTGTCACCAACTCTCACTGTCTCCCTCTCAAACACTCTCTCCCTGTCCCAGACTGTCTCCCTCTCTCACACTCTCTCCCTCGCTCACACTCTCTCCCTCTCAACAATCCCTCACACTCTCTCCCTCTCTCACACTGACTCCCTCTCTGACACTCTCTCCCTCTCCCACACTGTCTTCCTCTCTCACACTCTGCCCCCCTCTCACACTCTCTCCCTCTCCCACACTACCTCCCACTCTCACACTCTCACACTCTCTCCCTCTCTCACACTCTCTCCCTCTCAACAATCCCTCCCTCTCTCACACTCTCTCCCTCTCCCACACTGTCTCCCTCTCTCACACTCTCTCCCTCTCCCACACTGTCACCCACTCTCACAATCTCTCCCTCTCCCACACTCCCTCCCACTCTCACACTCTCTCACTCTCCCACACTGCCTCCCACTCTCACACTCTCTCCCTCTCCCACACTGCCTCCCACTCTCACACTCTCTCCTTCTCCCACACCGCCTCCCACTCTCACACTCTCTCCCTCTCCCACACTGTCACCCACTCTCCCTCTCTCTCCCTCTCTCACACTGTCACCCACTCTCACACTCTCTCCCTCTCTCACACTCTCTCCCTCTCCCACACTGTCTCCCTCTCTCACACTGTCTCCCTCTCTCACACTCTCTCCCTCTCCCACACTGTCACCCACTCTCACACTCTCTCCCTCTCCCACACTGCCTCCCACTCTCACACTCTCTCCCTCTCACACACTGTCTCCCTCTCTCACACTCTCTCCCTCTCTCACACTCTGTCCCTCTCTCACACTCTCTCCCACTCTCACACTGTCTCCCTCTCCCACACTGCCACCCACTCTCACACTCTCCCCCTCTCCCACACTGTCTCCCTCTCTCACACTGTATCCCTCTCTCACACTCTCTCCCTCTCCCACACTGTCACTCACTCTCACACTCTATCCCTCTCCCACACTGTCACCCAGTCTCACACTCTCTCCCTCTCCCACACTGCCTCCCAATCTCACACTCTCTCCCTCTCCCACACTGCCTCCCACTCTCACACTCTCTCCCTCTCCCACACTGCCTCCCACTCTCTCCCTCTCCCACACTGCCTCCCACTCTCACACTCTCTCCCTCTCCCACACTGTCACCCACTCTCAATCTCACTCCCTCTCTCACACTGTCATCAATCTCACACTCTGTCCCTCTCTCACACTCTCTCCCTCTCCCACACTGTCACCCAGTCTCACACTCTCTCCCTCTCCCACACTGCCTCCCACTCTCACACTCTCTCCCTCTCCCACACTGCCTCCCACTCTCACACTCTCTCCCTCTCCCACACTGCCTCCCACTCTCACACTCTCTCCCTCTCCCACACTGTCACCCACTCTCACACTCTCTCCCTCTCCCACACTGTCACCCACTCTCACACTCTCTCCCTCTCCCACACTGCCTCCCACTCTCACACTCTCTCCCTCTCCCACACTGTCACCCACTCTCCCTCTCTCTCCCTCGCTCACACTGTCACCCACTCTCACACTCTCTCCCTCTCTCACACTCTCTCCCTCTCCCACACTGTCACCCACTCTCACACTCTCTCCCTCTCCCACACTGCCTCCCAATCTCACACTCTCTCCCTCTCCCACACTGCCTCCCACTCTCACACTCTCTCCCTCTCCCACACTGCCTCCCACTCTCTCCCTCTCCCACACTGCCTCCCACTCTCACACTCTCTCCCTCTCCCACACTGTCACCCACTCTGAATCTCACTCCCTCTCTCACACTGTCACCCAATCTCACACTCTGTCCCTCTCTCACACTCTCTCCCTCTCCCACACTGTCACCCAGTCTCACACTCTCTCCCTCTCCCACACTGCCTCCCACTCTCACACTCTCTCCCTCTCCCACACTGCCTCCCACTCTCACACTCTCTCCCTCTCCCACACTGTCACCCACTCTCACACTCTCTCCCTCTCCCACACTGTCACCCACTCTCACACTCTCTCCCTCTCCCACACTGCCTCCCACTCTCACACTCTCTCCCTCTCCCACACTGTCACCCACTCTCCCTCTCTCTCCCTCACTCACACTGTCACCCACTCTCACACTCTCTCCCTCTCTCACACTCTCTCCCTCTCCCACACTGTCACCCACTCTCACACTCTCTCCCTCTCCCACACTGTCATCAACTCTCACACTGTCTCCCTCTCTCACACTCTCTCCCTCTCCCAGACTGCCCCCTCTCTCACACTCTCTCCCTCGCTCACACTCTCTCCCTCTCAACAATCCCTCACACTCTCTCCCTCTCTCACACTGTCTCCCTCTCTGACACTCTCTCCCTCTCCCACACTGTCTTCCTCTCTCACACTCTGCCCCCCTCTCACACTCTCTCCCTCTCCCACACTACCTCCCACTCTCACACTCTCACACTCTCTCCCTCTCTCACACTCTCTCCCTCACAACAATCCCTCCCTCTCTCACACTCTCTCCCTCTCCCACACTGTCTCCCTCTCTCACACTCTCTCCCTCTCCCACACTGTCACCCACTCTCACACTCTCTCCCTCTCCCACACTGCCTCCCACTCTCACACTCTCTCACTCTCCCACACTGCCTCCCACTCGCACACTCTCTCCCTCTCCCACACTGCATCCCACTCTCACACTCTCTCCCTCTCCCACACTGCCTCCCACTCTCACACTCTCTCCCTCTCCCACACTTTCACCCACTCTCTCTCTCTCTCCCTCTCTCACACTGTCACCCACTCTCACACTCTCTCCCTCTCCCACACTGTCACCAACTCTCACACTGTCTCCCTCTCTCACACTCTCTCCCTCTCCCAGACTGTCCCCCTCTATCACACTCTCTCCCTCGCTCACACTCTCTCCCTCTCAACAATCCCTCACACTCTCTCCCTCTCTCACACTCTCTCCCTCTCCCACACTACCTCCCACTCTCACACTCTCACACTCTCTCCCTCTCTCACACTCTCTCCCTCTCAACAATCCCTCCCTCTCTCACACTCTCTCCCTCTCCCACACTGTCTCCCTCTCTCACACTCTCTCCCTCTCCCACACTGTCACCCACTCTCACAATCTCTCCCTCTCCCACACTCCCTCCCACTCTCACACTCTCTCACTCTCCCACACTGCCTCCCACTCTCACACTCTCTCCCTCTCCCACACTGCCTCCCACTCTCACACTCTCTCCCTCTCCCACACCGCCTCCCACTCTCACACTCTCTCCCTCTCCCACACTGTCACCCACTCTCCCTCTCTCTCCCTCTCTCACACTGTCACCCACTCTCACACTCTCTCCCTCTCTCACACTCTCTCCCTCTCCCACACTGTCTCCCTCTCTCACACTGTCTCCCTCTCTCACACTCTCTCCCTCTCCCACACTGTCACCCACTCTCACACTCTCTCCCTCTCCCACACTGCCTCCCACTCTCACACTCTCTCCCTCTCACACACTGTCTCCCTCTCTCACACTCTCTCCCTCTCTCACACTCTGTCCCTCTCTCACACTCTCTCCCACTCTCACACTGTCTCCCTCTCCCACACTGCCACCCACTCTCACACTCTCCCCCTCTCCCACACTGTCTCCCTCTCTCACACTGTATCCCTCTCTCACACTCTCTCCCTCTCCCACACTGTCACTCACTCTCACACTCTATCCCTCTCCCACACTGTCACCCAGTCTCACACTCTCTCCCTCTCCCACACTGCCTCCCAATCTCACACTCTCTCCCTCTCCCACACTGCCTCCCACTCTCACACTCTCTCCCTCTCCCACACTGCCTCCCACTCTCTCCCTCTCCCACACTGCCTCCCACTCTCACACTCTCTCCCTCTCCCACACTGTCACCCACTCTCAATCTCACTCCCTCTCTCACACTGTCATCAATCTCACACTCTGTCCCTCTCTCACACTCTCTCCCTCTCCCACACTGTCACCCAGTCTCACACTCTCTCCCTCTCCCACACTGCCTCCCACTCTCACACTCTCTCCCTCTCCCACACTGCCTCCCACTCTCACACTCTCTCCCTCTCCCACACTGCCTCCCACTCTCACACTCTCTCCCTCTCCCACACTGTCACCCACTCTCACACTCTCTCCCTCTCCCACACTGTCACCCACTCTCACACTCTCTCCCTCTCCCACACTGCCTCCCACTCTCACACTCTCTCCCTCTCCCACACTGTCACCCACTCTCCCTCTCTCTCCCTCACTCACACTGTCACCCACTCTCACACTCTCTCCCTCTCTCACACTCTCTCCCTCTCCCACACTGTCACCCACTCTCACACTCTCTCCCTCTCCCACACTGCCTCCCAATCTCACACTCTCTCCCTCTCCCACACTGCCTCCCACTCTCACACTCTCTCCCTCTCCCACACTGCCTCCCACTCTCTCCCTCTCCCACACTGCCTCCCACTCTCACACTCTCTCCCTCTCCCACACTGTCACCCACTCTGAATCTCACTCCCTCTCTCACACTGTCACCCAATCTCACACTCTGTCCCTCTCTCACACTCTCTCCCTCTCCCACACTGTCACCCAGTCTCACACTCTCTCCCTCTCCCACACTGCCTCCCACTCTCACACTCTCTCCCTCTCCCACACTGCCTCCCACTCTCACACTCTCTCCCTCTCCCACACTGTCACCCACTCTCACACTCTCTCCCTCTCCCACACTGTCACCCACTCTCACACTCTCTCCCTCTCCCACACTGCCTCCCACTCTCACACTCTCTCCCTCTCCCACACTGTCACCCACTCTCCCTCTCTCTCCCTCACTCACACTGTCACCCACTCTCACACTCTCTCCCTCTCTCACACTCTCTCCCTCTCCCACACTGTCACCCACTCTCACACTCTCTCCCTCTCCCACACTGTCATCAACTCTCACACTGTCTCCCTCTCTCACACTCTCTCCCTCTCCCAGACTGCCCCCTCTCTCACACTCTCTCCCTCGCTCACACTCTCTCCCTCTCAACAATCCCTCACACTCTCTCCCTCTCTCACACTGTCTCCCTCTCTGACACTCTCTCCCTCTCCCACACTGTCTTCCTCTCTCACACTCTGCCCCCCTCTCACACTCTCTCCCTCTCCCACACTACCTCCCACTCTCACACTCTCACACTCTCTCCCTCTCTCACACTCTCTCCCTCACAACAATCCCTCCCTCTCTCACACTCTCTCCCTCTCCCACACTGTCTCCCTCTCTCACACTCTCTCCCTCTCCCACACTGTCACCCACTCTCACACTCTCTCCCTCTCCCACACTGCCTCCCACTCTCACACTCTCTCACTCTCCCACACTGCCTCCCACTCGCACACTCTCTCCCTCTCCCACACTGCATCCCACTCTCACACTCTCTCCCTCTCCCACACTGCCTCCCACTCTCACACTCTCTCCCTCTCCCACACTTTCACCCACTCTCTCTCTCTCTCCCTCTCTCACACTGTCACCCACTCTCACACTCTCTCCCTCTCCCACACTGTCACCAACTCTCACACTGTCTCCCTCTATCACACTCTCTCCCTCGCTCACACTCTCTCCCTCTCAACAATCCCTCACACTCTCTCCCTCTCTCACACTGTCTCCCTCTCTGACACTCTCTCCCTCTCCCACACTGTCTTCCTCTCTCACACTCTGCCCCCCTCTCACACTCTCTTCCTCTCCCACACTACCTCCCACTCTCACACTCTCACACTCTCTCCCTCTCTCACACTCTCTCCCTCTCAACAATCCCTCCCTCTCTCACACTCTCTCCCTCTCCCACACTGTCTCCCTCTCTCACACTCTCTCCCTCTCCCACACTGTCACCCACTCTCACACTCTCTCCCTCTCCCACACTGCCTCCCACTCTCACACTCTCTCCCTCTCCCACACTGCCTCCCACTCTCACACTCTCTCCCTCTCCCACACTGTCAGCCACTCTCACACTCTCTCCCTCTCCCACACTGTCACCCACTCTCACACTCTCTCCCTCTCCCACACTGTCACCCACTCTCACACTCTCTCCCTCTCCCACACTGTCACCAACTCTCACACTGTCTCCCTCTCTCACACTCTCTCCCTCTCCCAGACTGTCCCCCTCTATCACACTCTCTCCCTCGCTCACACTCTCTCCCTCTCAACAATCCCTCACACTCTCTCCCTCTCTCACACTGTCTCCCTCTCTGACACTCTCTCCCTCTCCCACACTGTCTTCCTCTCTCACACTCTGCCCCCCTCTCACACTCTCTTCCTCTCCCACACTACCTCCCACTCTCACACTCTCACACTCTCTCCCTCTCTCACACTCTCTCCCTCTCAACAATCCCTCCCTCTCTCACACTCTCTCCCTCTCCCACACTGTCTCCCTCTCTCACACTCTCTCCCTCTCCCACACTGTCACCCACTCTCACACTCTCTCCCTCTCCCACACTGCCTCCCACTCTCACACTCTCTCCCTCTCCCACACTGCCTCCCACTCTCACACTCTCTCCCTCTCCCACACTGTCAGCCACTCTCACACTCTCTCCCTCTCCCACACTGTCACCCACTCTCACACTCTCTCCCTCTCCCACACTGCCTCCCACTCTCACACTCTCTCCCTCTCCCACACTGTCACCCACTCTCACACTCTCTCCCTCTCCCACACTGTCACCCACTCTCACACTCTCTCCCTCTCCCACACTGCCTCCCACTCTCACACTCTCTCCCTCTCCCACTCTGTCACCCACTCTCCCTCTCTCTCCCTCACTCACACTGTCACCCACTCTCACACTCTCTCCCTCTCTCACACTCTCTCCCTCTCCCACACTGTCACCCACTCTCACACTCTCTCCCTCTCCCACACTGCCTCCCAATCTCACACTCTCTCCCTCTCCCACACTGCCTCCCACTCTCACACTCTATCCCTCTCCCACACTGCCTCCCACTCTCTCCCTCTCCCACACTGCCTCCCACTCTCACACTCTCTCCCTCTCCCACACTGTCACCCACTCTGAATCTCACTCCCTCTCTCACACTGTCACCCAATCTCACACTCTGTCCCTCTCTCACACTCTCTCCCTCTCCCACACTGTCACCCAGTCTCACACTCTCTCCCTCTCCCACACTGCCTCCCACTCTCACACTCTCTCCCTCTCCCACACTGCCTCCCACTCTCACACTCTCTCCCTCTCCCACACTGTCACCCACTCTCACACTCTCTCCCTCTCCCACACTGTCACCCACTCTCACACTCTCTCCCTCTCCCACACTGCCTCCCACTCTCACACTCTCTCCCTCTCACACACTGTCACCCACTCTCCCTCTCTCTCCCTCACTCACACTGTCACCCACTCTCACACTCTCTCCCTCTCTCACACTCTCTCCCTCTCCCACACTGTCACCCACTCTCACACTCTCTCCCTCTCCCACACTGTCATCAACTCTCACACTGTCTCCCTCTCTCACACTCTCTCCCTCTCCCAGACTGCCCCCTCTCTCACACTCTCTCCCTCGCTCACACTCTCTCCCTCTCAACAATCCCTCACACTCTCTCCCTCTCTCACACTGTCTCCCTCTCTGACACTCTCTCCCTCTCCCACACTGTCTTCCTCTCTCACACTCTGCCCCCCTCTCACACTCTCTCCCTCTCCCACACTACCTCCCACTCTCACACTCTCACACTCTCTCCCTCTCTCACACTCTCTCCCTCACAACAATCCCTCCCTCTCTCACACTCTCTCCCTCTCCCACACTGTCTCCCTCTCTCACACTCTCTCCCTCTCCCACACTGTCACCCACTCTCACACTCTCTCCCTCTCCCACACTGCCTCCCACTCTCACACTCTCTCACTCTCCCACACTGCCTCCCACTCGCACACTCTCTCCCTCTCCCACACTGCATCCCACTCTCACACTCTCTCCCTCTCCCACACTGCCTCCCACTCTCACACTCTCTCCCTCTCCCACACTTTCACCCACTCTCTCTCTCTCTCCCTCTCTCACACTGTCACCCACTCTCACACTCTCTCCCTCTCCCACACTGTCACCAACTCTCACACTGTCTCCCTCTCTCACACTCTCTCCCTCTCCCAGACTGTCCCCCTCTATCACACTCTCTCCCTCGCTCACACTCTCTCCCTCTCAACAATCCCTCACACTCTCTCCCTCTCTCACACTGTCTCCCTCTCTGACACTCTCTCCCTCTCCCACACTGTCTTCCTCTCTCACACTCTGCCCCCCTCTCACACTCTCTTCCTCTCCCACACTACCTCCCACTCTCACACTCTCTCCCTCTCTCACACTCTCTCCCTCTCAACAATCCCTCCCTCTCTCACACTCTCTCCCTCTCCCACACTGTCTCCCTCTCTCACACTCTCTCCCTCTCCCACACTGTCACCCACTCTCACACTCTCTCCCTCTCCCACACTGCCTCCCACTCTCACACTCTCTCCCTCTCCCACACTGCCTCCCACTCTCACACTCTCTCCCTCTCCCACACTGTCAGCCACTCTCACACTCTCTCCCTCTCCCACACTGTCACCCACTCTCACACTCTCTCCCTCTCCCACACTGCCTCCCACTCTCACACTCTCTCCCTCTCCCACACTGTCACCCACTCTCCCTCTCACTCCCTCTCTCACACTGTCACCCACTCTCACACTCTCTCCCTCTCTCACACTCTCTCCCTCTCCCACACTGTCACCCACTCTCACACTCTCTCCCTCTCCCACACTGTCACCAACTCTCACACTGTCTCCCTCTCTCACACTCTCTCCCTGTCCCAGACTGTCTCCCTCTCTCACACTCTCTCCCTCGCTCACACTCTCTCCCTCTCAACAATCCCTCACACTCTCTCCCTCTCTCACACTGTCTCCCTCTCTGACACTCTCTCCCTCTCCCACACTGTCTTCCTCTCTCACACTCTGCCCCCCATCACACTCTCTCCCTCTCCCACACTACCTCCCACTCTCACACTCTCACACTCTCTCCCTCTCTCACACTCTCTCCCTCTCAACAATCCCTCCCTCTCTCACACTCTCTCCCTCTCCCACACTGTCTCCCTCTCTCACACTCTCTCCCTCTCCCACACTGTCACCCACTCTCACAATCTCTCCCTCTCCCACACTGCCTCCCACTCTCACACTCTCTCACTCTCCCACACTGCCTCCCACTCACACACTCTCTCCCTCTCCCACACTGCCTCCCACTCTCACACTCTCTCCCTCTCCCACACCGCCTCCCACTCTCACACTCTCTCCCTCTCCCACACTGTCACCCACTCTCCCTCTCTCTCCCTCTCTCACACTGTCACCCACTCTCACACTCTCTCCCTCTCTCACACTCTCTCCCTCTCCCACACTGTCTCCCTCTCTCACACTGTCTCCCTCTCTCACACTCTCTCCCTCTCCCACACTGTCACCCACTCTCACACTCTCTCCCTCTCCCACACTGCCTCCCACTCTCACACTCTCTCCCTCTCTCACACTGTCTCCCTCTCTCACACTCTCTCCCTCTCTCACACTCTCTCCCTCTCTCACACTCTCCCCCTCTCCCACACTGTCTCCCTCTCTCACACTGTATCCCTCTCTCACACTCTCTCCCTCTCCCACACTGTCACTTACTCTCACACTCTATCCCTCTCCCACACTGTCACCCAGTCTCACACTCTCTCCCTCTCCCACACTGCCTCCCAATCTCACACTCTCTCCCTCTCCCACACTGCCACCCACTCTCACACTCTCTCCCTCTCCCACACTGCCTCCCACTCTCTCCCTCTCCCACACTGCCTCCCACTCTCACACTCTCTCCCTCTCCCACAGTGTCACCCACTCTCAATCTCACTCCCTCTCTCACACTGTCACCCAATCTCACACTCTGTCCCTCTCTTACACTCTCTCCCTCTCCCACACTGTCACCCAGTCTCACACTCTCTCCCTCTCCCACACTGCCTCCCACTCTCACACTCTCTCCCTCTCCCACACTGCCTCCCACTCTCACACTCTCTCCCTCTCCCACACTGCCTCCCACTCTCACACTCTCTCCCTCTCCCACACTGTCACCCACTCTCACACTCTCTCCCTCTCCCACACTGTCACCCACTCTCACACTCTCTCCCTCTCCCACACTGCCTCCCACTCTCACACTCTCTCCCTCTCCCACACTGTCACCCACTCTCCCTCTCTCTCCCTCACTCACACTGTCACCCACTCTCACACTCTCTCCCTCTCTCACACTCTCTCCCTCTCCCACACTGTCACCCACTCTCACACTCTCTCCCTCTCCCACACTGCCTCCCAATCTCACACTCTCTCCCTCTCCCACACTGCCTCCCACTCTCACACTCTCTCCCTCTCCCACACTGCCTCCCACTCTCTCCCTCTCCCACACTGCCTCCCACTCTCACACTCTCTCCCTCTCCCACACTGTCACCCACTCTCAATCTCACTCCCTCTCTCACACTGTCACCCAATCTCACACACTGTCCCTCTCCCACACTGCCTCCCACTCTCTCCCTCTCCCACACTGTCACCCAGTCTCACACTCTCTCCCTCTCCCACACTGCCTCCCACTCTCACACTCTCTCCCTCTCCCACACTGCCTCCCACTCTCACACTCTGTCCCTCTCCCACATTGCCTCCCACTCTCACACTCTCTCCCTCTCCCACACTGTCACCCACTCTCACACTCTCTCCCTCTCCCACACTGTCACCCACTCTCACACTCTCTCCCTCTCCCACACTGCCTCCCACTCTCACACTCTCTCCCTCTCCCACACTGTCACCCACTCTCCCTCTCTCTCCCTCACTCACACTGTCACCCACTCTCACACTCTCTCCCTCTCTCACACTCTCTCCCTCTCCCACACTGTCACCCACTCTCACACTCTCTCCCTCTCCCACACTGTCACCAACTCTCACACTGTCTCCCTCTCTCACACTCTCTCCCTCTCCCAGACTGTCCCCCTCTCCCACACTCTCTCCCTCGCTCACACTCTCTCCCTCTCAACAATCCCTCACACTCTCTCCCTCTCTCACACTGTCTCCCTCTCTGACACTCTCTCCCTCTCCCACACTGTCTTCCTCTCTCACACTCTGCCCCCCTCTCACACTCTCTCCCTCTCCCACACTACCTCCCACTCTCACACTCTCACACTCTCTCCCTCTCTCACACTCTCTCCCTCTCAACAATCCCTCCCTCTCTCACACTCTCTCCCTCTCCCACACTGTCTCCCTCTCTCACACTCTCTCCCTCTCCCACACTGTCACCCACTCTCACACTCTCTCCCTCTCCCACACTACCTCCCACTCTCACACTCTCACACTCTCTCCCTCTCTCACACTCTCTCCCTCTCAACAATCCCTCCCTCTCTCACACTCTCTCCCTCTCCCACACTGTCTCCCTCTCTCACACTCTCTCCCTCTCCCACACTGTCACCCACTCTCACACTCTCTCCCTCTCCCACACTGCCTCCCACTCTCACACTCTCTCACTCTCCCACACTGCCTCCCACTCGCACACTCTCTCCCTCTCCCACACTGCCTCCCACTCTCACACTCTCTCCCTCTCCCACACTGCCTCCCACTCTCACACTCTCTCCCTCTCCCACACTTTCACCCACTCTCCCTCTCTCTCCCTCTCTCACACTGTCACCCACTCTCACACTCTCTCCCTCTCCCACACTGTCACCAACTCTCACACTGTCTCCCTCTCTCACACTCTCTCCCTCTCCCAGACTGTCCCCCTCTCTCACACTCTCTCCCTCGCTCACACTCTCTCCCTCTCAACAATCCCTCACACTCTCTCCCTCTCTCACACTGTCTCCCTCTCTGACACTCTCTCCCTCTCCCACACTGTCTTCCTCTCTCACACTCTGCCCCCCTCTCACACTCTCTTCCTCTCCCACACTACCTCCCACTCTCACACTCTCACACTCTCTCCCTCTCTCACACTCTCTCCCTCTCAACAATCCCTCCCTCTCTCACACTCTCTCCCTCTCCCACACAGTCTCCCTCTCTCACACTCTCTCCCTCTCCCACACTGTCACCCACTCTCACACTCTCTCCCTCTCCCACACTGCCTCCCACTCTCACACTCTCTCCCTCTCCCACACTGCCTCCCACTCTCACACTCTCTCCCTCTCCCACACTGTCAGCCACTCTCACACTCTCTCCCTCTCCCACACTGTCACCCACTCTCACACTCTCTCCCTCTCCCACACTGCCTCCCACTCTCACACTCTCTCCCTCTCCCACACTGTCACCCACTCTCCCTCTCACTCCCTCTCTCACACTGTCACCCACTCTCACACTCTCTCCCTCTCTCACACTCTCTCCCTCTCCCACACTGTCACCCACTCTCACACTCTCTCCCTCTCCCACACTGTCACCAACTCTCACACTGTCTCCCTCTCTCACACTCTCTCCCTGTCCCAGACTGTCTCCCTCTCTCACACTCTCTCCCTCGCTCACACTCTCTCCCTCTCAACAATCCCTCACACTCTCTCCCTCTCTCACACTGTCTCCCTCTCTGACACTCTCTCCCTCTCCCACACTGTCTTCCTCTCTCACACTCTGCCCCCCATCACACTCTCTCCCTCTCCCACACTACCTCCCACTCTCACACTCTCACACTCTCTCCCTCTCTCACACTCTCTCCCTCTCAACAATCCCTCCCTCTCCCACTCGCTCCCTCTCCCACACTGTCTCCCTCTCTCACACTCTCTCCCTCTCCCACACTGTCACCCACTCTCACAATCTCTCCCTCCCCCACACTGCCTCCCACTCTCACACTCTCTCACTCTCCCACACTGCCTCCCACTCTCACACTCTCTCCCTCTCCCACACTGCCTCCCACTCTCACACTCTCTCCCTCTCCCACACCGCCTCCCACTCTCACACTCTCTCCCTCTCCCACACTGTCACCCACTCTCCCTCTCTCTCCCTCTCTCACACTGTCACCCACTCTCACACTCTCTCCCTCTCTCACACTCTCTCCCTCTCCCACACTGTCTCCCTCTCTCACACTGTCTCCCTCTCTCACACTCTCTCCCTCTCCCACACTGTCACCCACTCTCACACTCTCTCCCTCTCCCACACTGCCTCCCACTCTCACACTCTCTCCCTCTCTCACACTGTCTCCCTCTCTCACACTCTCTCCCTCTCTCACACTCTCTCCCTCTCTCACACTCTCCCCCTCTCCCACACTGTCTCCCTCTCTCACACTGTATCCCTCTCTCACACTCTCTCCCTCTCCCACACTGTCACTCACTCTCACACTCTATCCCTCTCCCACACTGTCACCCAGTCTCACATTCTCTCCCTCTCCCACACTGCCTCCCAATCTCACACTCTCTCCCTCTCCCACACTGCCTCCCACTCTCACACTCTCTCCCTCTCCCACACTGCCTCCCACTCTCTCCCTCTCCCACACTGCCTCCCACTCTCACACTCTCTCCCTCTCCCACAGTGTCACCCACTCTCAATCTCACTCCCTCTCTCACACTGTCACCCAATCTCACACTCTGTCCCTCTCTCACACTCTCTCCCTCTCCCACACTGTCACCCAGTCTCACACTCTCTCCCTCTCCCACACTGCCTCCCACTCTCACACTCTCTCCCTCTCCCACACTGCCTCCCACTCTCACACTCTCTCCCTCTCCCACACTGCCTCCCACTCTCACACTCTCTCCCTCTCCCACACTGTCACCCACTCTCACACTCTCTCCCTCTCCCACACTGTCACCCACTCTCACACTCTCTCCCTCTCCCACACTGCCTCCCACTCTCACACTCTCTCCCTCTCCCACACTGTCACCCACTCTCCCTCTCTCTCCCTCACTCACACTGTCACCCACTCTCACACTCTCTCCCTCTCTCACACTCTCTCCCTCTCCCACACTGTCACCCACTCTCACACTCTCTCCCTCTCCCACACTGCCTCCCAATCTCACACTCTCTCCCTCTCCCACACTGCCTCCCACTCTCACACTCTCTCCCTCTCCCACACTGCCTCCCACTCTCTCCCTCTCCCACACTGCCTCCCACTCTCACACTCTCTCCCTCTCCCACACTGTCACCCACTCTCAATCTCACTCCCTCTCTCACACTGTCACCCAATCTCACACACTGTCCCTCTCCCACACTGCCTCCCACTCTCTCCCTCTCCCACACTGTCACCCAGTCTCACACTCTCTCCCTCTCCCACACTGTCACCCACTCTCCCTCTCAACAATCCCTCACACTCTCTCCCTCTCTCACACTGTCTCCCTCTCTGACACTCTCTCCCTCTCCCACACTGTCTTCCTCTCTCACACTCTGCCCCCCTCTCACACTCTCTCCCTCTCCCACACTACCTCCCACTCTCCCACTCTCACACTCTCTCCCTCTCTCACACTCTCTCCCTCTCAACAATCCCTCCCTCTCTCACACTCTCTCCCTCTCCCACACTGTCTCCCTCTCTCACACTCTCTCCCTCTCCCACACTGTCACCCACTCTCACACTCTCTCCCTCTCCCACACTGCCTCCCACTCTCACACTCTCTCACTCTCCCACACTGCCTCCCACTCGCACACTCTCTCCCTCTCCCACACTGCCTCCCACTCTCACACTCTCTCCCTCTCCCACACTGCCTCCCACTCTCACACTCTCTCCCTCTCCCACACTTTCACCCACTCTCCCTCTCTCTCCCTCTCTCACACTGTCACCCACTCTCACACTCTCTCCCTCTCCCACACTGTCACCAACTCTCACACTGTCTCCCTCTCTCATACTCTCTCCCTCTCCCAGACTGTCCCCCTCTCTCACACTCTCTCCCTCGCTCACACTCTCTCCCTCTCAACAATCCCTCACACTCTCTCCCTCTCTCACACTATCTCCCTCTCTGACACTCTCTCCCTCTCCCACACTGTCTTCCTCTCTCACACTCTGCCCCCCTCTCACACTCTCTCCCTCTCCCACACTACCTCCCACTCTCACACTCTCACATTCTCTCCCTCTCTCACACTCTCTCCCTCTCAACAATCCCTCCCTCTCTCACACTCTCTCCCTCTCCCACACTGTCTCCCTCTCTCACACTCTCTCCCGCTCCCACACTGTCACCCACTCTCACACCCTCTCCCTCTCCCACACTGCCTCCCACTCTCACACTCTCTCCCTCTCCCACACTGCCTCCCACTCTCACACTCTCTCCCTCTCCCACACTGTCACCCACTCTCACAATCTCTCCCTCTCTCACACTGTCTCCCTCTCTCACACTCTCTCCCTCTCTCACACTTTCTCCCTCTCTCACACTCTCTCCCACTCTCACACTGTCTCCCTCTCCCACACTGCCACCCACTCTCACACTCTCCCCCTCTCCCACACTGTCTCCCTCTCTCACACTGTATCCCTCTCTCACACTCTCTCCCTCTCCCACACTGTCACTCACTCTCACACTCTATCCCTCTCCCACACTGTCACCCAGTCTCACACTCTCTCCCTCTCCCACACTGCCTCCCAATCTCACACTCTCTCCCTCTCCCACACTGCCTCCCACTCTCACACTCTCTCCCTCTCCCACACTGCCTCCCACTCTCACACTCTCTCCCTCTCCCACACTGTCACCCACTCTCACACTCTCTCCCTCTCCCACACTGTCACCCACTCTCACACTCTCTCCCTCTCCCACACTGCCTCCCACTCTCACACTCTCTCCCTCTCCCACACTGTCACCCACTCTCCCTCTCTCTCCCTCACTCACACTGTCACCCACTCTCACACTCTCTCCCTCTCTCACACTCTCTCCCTCTCCCACACTGTCACCCACTCTCACACTCTCTCCCTCTCCCACACTGCCTCCCAATCTCACACTCTCTCCCTCTCCCACACTGCCTCCCACTCTCACACTCTCTCCCTCTCCCACACTGCCTCCCACTCTCTCCCTCTCCCACACTGCCTCCCACTCTCACACTCTCTCCCTCTCCCACACTGTCACCCACTCTCAATCTCACTCCCTCTCTCACACTGTCACCCAATCTCACACACTGTCCCTCTCCCACACTGCCTCCCACTCTCTCCCTCTCCCACACTGTCACCCAGTCTCACACTCTCTCCCTCTCCCACACTGTCACCCACTCTCCCTCTCAACAATCCCTCACACTCTCTCCCTCTCTCACACTGTCTCCCTCTCTGACACTCTCTCCCTCTCCCACACTGTCTTCCTCTCTCACACTCTGCCCCCCTCTCACACTCTCTCCCTCTCCCACACTACCTCCCACTCTCCCACTCTCACACTCTCTCCCTCTCTCACACTCTCTCCCTCTCAACAATCCCTCCCTCTCTCACACTCTCTCCCTCTCCCACACTGTCTCCCTCTCTCACACTCTCTCCCTCTCCCACACTGTCACCCACTCTCACACTCTCTCCCTCTCCCACACTGCCTCCCACTCTCACACTCTCTCACTCTCCCACACTGCCTCCCACTCGCACACTCTCTCCCTCTCCCACACTGCCTCCCACTCTCACACTCTCTCCCTCTCCCACACTGCCTCCCACTCTCACACTCTCTCCCTCTCCCACACTTTCACCCACTCTCCCTCTCTCTCCCTCTCTCACACTGTCACCCACTCTCACACTCTCTCCCTCTCCCACACTGTCACCAACTCTCACACTGTCTCCCTCTCTCATACTCTCTCCCTCTCCCAGACTGTCCCCCTCTCTCACACTCTCTCCCTCGCTCACACTCTCTCCCTCTCAACAATCCCTCACACTCTCTCCCTCTCTCACACTATCTCCCTCTCTGACACTCTCTCCCTCTCCCACACTGTCTTCCTCTCTCACACTCTGCCCCCCTCTCACACTCTCTCCCTCTCCCACACTACCTCCCACTCTCACACTCTCACATTCTCTCCCTCTCTCACACTCTCTCCCTCTCAACAATCCCTCCCTCTCTCACACTCTCTCCCTCTCCCACACTGTCTCCCTCTCTCACACTCTCTCCCGCTCCCACACTGTCACCCACTCTCACACCCTCTCCCTCTCCCACACTGCCTCCCACTCTCACACTCTCTCCCTCTCCCACACTGCCTCCCACTCTCACACTCTCTCCCTCTCCCACACTGTCACCCACTCTCACAATCTCTCCCTCTCTCACACTGTCTCCCTCTCTCACACTCTCTCCCTCTCTCACACTTTCTCCCTCTCTCACACTCTCTCCCACTCTCACACTGTCTCCCTCTCCCACACTGCCACCCACTCTCACACTCTCCCCCTCTCCCACACTGTCTCCCTCTCTCACACTGTATCCCTCTCTCACACTCTCTCCCTCTCCCACACTGTCACTCACTCTCACACTCTATCCCTCTCCCACACTGTCACCCAGTCTCACACTCTCTCCCTCTCCCACACTGCCTCCCAATCTCACACTCTCTCCCTCTCCCACACTGCCTCCCACTCTCACACTCTCTCCCTCTCCCACACTGCCTCCCACTCTCTCCCTCTCCCACACTGCCTCCCACTCTCACACTCTCTCCCTCTCCCACACTGTCACCCACTCTCAATCTCACTCCCTCTCTCACACTGTCACCCAATCTCACACTCTGTCCCTCTCTCACACTCTCTCCCTCTCCCACACTGTCACCCAGTCTCACACTCTCTCCCTCTCCCACACTGCCTCCCACTCTCACACTCTCTCCCTCTCCCACACTGCCTCCCACTCTCACACTCTCTCCCTCTCCCACACTGCCTCCCACTCTCACACTCTCTCCCTCTCCCACACTGTCACCCACTCTCACACGCTCTCCCTCTCCCACACTGTCACCCACTCTCACACTCTCTCCCTCTCCCACACTGCCTCCCACTCTCACACTCTCTCCCTCTCCCACACTGTCACCCACTCTCCCTCTCTCTCCCTCACTCACACTGTCACCCACTCTCACACTCTCTCCCTCTCTCACACTCTCTCCCTCTCCCACACTGTCACCCACTCTCACACTCTCTCCCTCGCTCACACTCTCAACAATCCCTCACACTCTCTCCCTCTCCCACACTGTCTTCCTCTCTCACACTCTGCCCCCCTCTCACACTCTCTCCCTCTCCCACACTACCTCCCACTCTCACACTCTCACACTCTCTCCCTCTCTCACACTCTCTCCCTCTCAACAATCCCTCCCTCTCTCACACTCTCTCCCTCTCCCACACTGTCTCCCTCTCTCACACTCTCTCCCTCTCCCACACTGTCACCCACTCTCACACTCTCTCCCTCTCCCACACTGCCTCCCACTCTCACACTCTCTCCCTCTCCCACACTGCCTCCCACTCTCACACTCTCTCCCTCTCCCACACTGTCACCCACTCTCACACTCTCTCCCTCTCCCACACTGTCACCCACTCTCACACTCTCTCCCTCTCCCACACTGCCTGCCACTCTCACACTCTCTCCCTCTCCCACACTGTCACCCACTCTCCCTCTCACTCCCTCTCTCACACTGTCACCCACTCTCACACTCTCTCCCTCTCTCACACTCTCTCCCTCTCCCACACTGTCACCCACTCTCACACTCTCTCCCTCTCCCACACTGTCACCAACTCTCACACTGTCTCCCTCTCTCACACTCTCTCCCTGTCCCAGACTGTCTCCCTCTCTCACACTCTCTCCCTCGCTCACACTCTCTCCCTCTCAACAATCCCTCCCTCTCACACTCTCTCCCTCTCCCACACTGTCTCCCTCTCTCACACTCTCTCCCTCTCCCACACTGCCTCCCACTCTCACACTCTCTCCCTCTCCCACACTGCCTCCCACTCTCACACTCTCTCCCTCTCCCACACTGTCACCCACTCTCACACTCTCTCCCTCTCCCACACTGCCTCCCACTCTCACACTCTCTCCCTCTCCCACACTGTCACCCACTCTCCCTCTCACTCCCTCTCTCACACTGTCACCCACTCTCACACTCTCTCCCTCTCTCACACTCTCTCCCTCTCCCAGACTGTCCCCCTCTCTCACACTCTCTCCCTCGCTCACACTCTCTCCCTCTCAACAATCCCTCACACTCTCTCCCTCTCTCACACTGTCTCCCTCTCTGACACTCTCTCCCTCTCCCACACTGTCTTCCTCTCTCACACTCTGCCCCTCTCTCACACTCTCTCCCTCTCCCACACTACCTCCCACTCTCACACTCTCACAATCTCTCCCTCTCTCACACTCTCTCCCTCTCAACAATCCCTGCCTCTCTCACACTCTCTCCCTCTCCCACACTGTCTCCCTCTCTCACATTCTCTCCCGCTCCCACACTGTCACCCACTCGCACACTCTCTCCCTCTCCCACACTGCCTCCCACTCTCACACTCTCTCCCTCTCCCACACTGCCTCCCACTCTCACACTCTCTCCCTCCCCCACACTGTCACCCACTCTCACACTCTCTCCCTCTCCCACACTGTCACCCACTCTCACACTCTCTCCCTCTCTCACACTGCCTCCCACTCTCACACTCTCTCCCTCTCCCACACTGTCACCCACTCTCCCTCTCACTCCCTCTCTCACACTGTCACCCACTCTCACACTCTCTCCCTCTCTCACACTCTCTCCCTCTCCCACACTGTCACCCAATCTCACACTCTCTCCCTCTCCCACACTGTCACCAACTCTCACACTGTCTCCCTCTCTCACACTCTCTCCCTGTCCCAGACTGTCTCCCTCTCTCACACTCTCTCCCTCGCTCACACTCTCTCCCTCTCAACAATCCCTCACACTCTCTCCCTCTCTCACACTGTCTCCCTCTCTGACACTCTCTCCCTCTCCCACACTGTCTTCCTCTCTCACACTCTGCTCCCCTCTCACACTCTCTCCCTCTCCCACACTACCTCCCACTCTCACACTCTCACACTCTCTCCCACTCTCACACTCTCTCCCTCTCAACAATCCCTCCCTCTCTCACACTCTCTCCCTCTCCCACACTGTCTCCCTCTCTCACACTCTCTCCCACTCCCACACTGTCACCCACTCTCACAATCTCTCCCTCTCTCACACTGCCTCCCACTCTCACACTCTCTCCCTCTCCCACACCGCCTCCCACTCTCACACTCTCTCCCTCTCCCACACTGTCACCCAATCTCACACTCTGTCCCTCTCTCACACTCTCTCCCTCTCCCACACTGTCACCCAGTCTCACACTCTCTCCCTCTCCCACACTGCCTCCCACTCTCACACACTCTCCCTATCCCACACTGCCTCCCACTCTCACACTCTCTCCCTCTCCCACACTGCCTCCCACTCTCACACTCTCTCCCTCTCCCACACTGTCACCCACTCTCACACTCTCTCCCTCTCCCACACTGTCACCCACTCTCACACTCTCTCCCTCTCCCACACTGCCTCCCACTCTCACACTCTCTCCCACTCCCACACTGTCACCCACTCTCCCTCTCTCTCCCTCACTCACACTGTCACCCACTCTCACAATCTCTCCCTCTCTCACACTCTCTCCCTCTCCCACACTGTCACCCACTCTCCCACTCTCTCCCTCTCCCACACTGCCTCCCAATCTCACACTCTCTCCCTCTCCCACACTGCCTCCCACTCTCACACTCTCTCCCTCTCCCACACTGCCTCCCACTCTCTCCCTCTCCCACACTGCCTCCCACTCTCACACTCTCTCCCTCTCCCACACTGTCACCCACTCTCAATCTCACTCCCTCTCTCACACTGTCACCCAATCTCACACTCTGTCCCTCTCTCACACTCTCTCCCTCTCCCACACTGTCACCCAGTCTCACACTCTCTCCCTCTCCCACACTGCCTCCCACTCTCACACTCTCTCCCTCTCCCACACTGCCTCCCACTCTCACACTCTCTCCCTCTCCCACACTGCCTCCCACTCTCACACTCTCTCCCTCTCCCACACTGTCACCCACTCTCACACTCTCTCCCTCTCCCACACTGTCACCCACTCTCACACTCTCTCCCTCTCCCACACTGCCTCCCACTCTCACACTCTCTCCCTCTCCCACACTGTCACCCACTCTCCCTCTCTCTCCCTCACTCACACTGTCACCCACTCTCACACTCTCTCCCTCTCTCACACTCTCTCCCTCTCCCACACTGTCAACCACTCTCACACTCTCTCCCTCTCCCACACTGTCACCAACTCTCACACTGTCTCCCTCTCTCACACTCTCTCCCTCTCCCAGACTGTCCCCCTCCCTCACACTCTCTCCCTCGCTCACACTCTCTCCCTCTCAACAATCCCTCACACTCTCTCCCTCTCTCACACTGTCTCCCTCTCTGACACTCTCTCCCTCTCCCACACTGTCTTCCTCTCTCACACTCTGCCCCCCTCTCACACTCTCTCCCTCTCCCACACTACCTCCCACTCTCACACTCTCACACTCTCTCCCTCTCTCACACTCTCTCCCTCTCAACAATCCCTCCCTCTCTCACACTCTCTCCCTCTCCCACACTGTCTCCCTCTCTCACACTCTCTCCCTCTCCCACACTGTCACCCACTCTCACACTCTCTCCCTCTCCCACACTGCCTCCCACTCTCACACTCTCTTACTCTCCCACACTGCCTCCCACTCTCACACTCTCTCCCTCTCCCACACTGCCTCCCACTCTCACACTCTCTCCCTCTCCCACACTGCCTCCCACTCTCACACTCTCTCCCTCTCCCACACTTTCACCCACTCTCCCTCTCTCTCCCTCTCTCACACTGTCACCCACTCTCACACTCTCTCCCTCTCTCACACTCTCTCCCTCTCCCACACTGTCACCCACTCTCACACTCTCTCCCTCTCCCACACTGTCACCAACTCTCACACTGTCTCCCTCGCTCACACTCTCTCCCTCTCAACAATCCCTCACACTCTCACACTCTCTCCCCCTCTCACACTGTCTCCCTCTCTGACACTCTCTCCCTCTCCCACACTGTCTCCCTCTCTCACACTCTGCGCCCCTCTCACACTCTCTCCCTCTCCCACACTACCTCCCACTCTCACACTCTCTCCCTCTCTCACACTCGCTCCCTCTCCCACACGCTCTCCCCCTCTCACACTCTCTCCCTCTCTCACACTCTCTCCCTCGCTCACACTCTCTCCCTCTCAACAATCCCTCCCACTCTCACACTCTCTGCCTCTCCCACACTGCCTCCCACACTCTCTCCCTCTCTCACACTCTGTCCCTCTCCCACACTGTCTCCCTCTCTCACACTCTCTCACACTCTCTCCCTCTCTCACACTCTCTCCCTCTCCCACACTGTCTCCCTCTCTCACACTTTCTCCCTCTCTCACACTCTCTCCCTCTCTCACACGTTCTCCCTCTCTGACACTCTCTCCCTCTATCACATTCTGTCCCCCTCTCACACTCCCTCCCTCTCTCACAGTGTCTCACTCTCTCACACTCTCTCACTCTCTCACCCTCCCTCTCTCACCCTCCCTCTCTCACACTTTCTCCCTCTCTCACACACTCTCCCCCTCTCCCCTTTCGCATTCTCTCTTTTGTACTCCCTCCCTCTCTAGCACTCTCACCCTCTCTCACACTCTCCCCCTCACATTCTCTCCCTCTGACACATTCTCTACCTCAGTCACCCTCCCTCTCTCCCATTGTCTCCCACTTTGTCTCCTGTCAGACTCTCTCCCTCTCTCTCACTCTCTCCCTGCCTAACACAATCTACCTGTCTCACTCACTCTCCCTTCCTCACACTCTCTCCATCTCACACCCTCCATCTCTCACTATCCCTCCATCTCTCACACTCCCTCTCTCAAATTCCAGCCTCTCACATACTTTCTTCTTCATAGATACTCACTCCCACTCTCCCACTCTCTCTAGCAGATTTCCCTTGTCTCACACTTACCCCACTCTTACATTCTGTCCCTCTCTCTCACTCTCCCCCCCTCTCTCTCTCTGCATCATGCCTCCCTCCCTCCCTCTCTCACATCTCCGTTAGACACTTTCACACTCTGTCCCTCTCTCTCTCCATCCCTATATTCTCTCCCTCCATGCCTCCCTCCCTCTCACAAAACTCCCTCAATGACACTTTCTCTCACACTCTTTCTCTCTCTCACACGTTGTCCCTCTCTCACACTTTCTCTCACTCTCTATCCCTCTCTCACAATTTCTCTAACACTCTTTCCCTCTCTCACACATTCTCTCACTCTCTATCCCTCTCTCACACTTTCTCTCACACACTTTCCCTCTCTCACACTTTCTCTCACTCTCTTTCCCTCTCTCACAGTTTTTCTCACTCTCTTTCCGTCTCTCACAATTTCTCTCACTCTCTTTCTCTCTCTCACAATTTCTCTCACAATCTTTCCCTCTCTCACACTTTCCCTTTCTCACACTTTTTCTCACTCTCATTCCCTCTCTCACAATTTCTCTCACTCTCTTTCCCTCTCTCACAATTTCTCTCACACTCTTTCTCTCTCTCACACGTTCTCTCACATTCTTTCCCTCTCTCACACTTTCCCTCTCTCACACTTTTTCTCACTCTCTTTCCCTCTCTCACAATGTCTCTGACTCTATTTCACTCTCTCACACTTTGTCTTAAACTCTTTCCCTCTCTCACACTTTCTCTCATGCTCTTTCCCTCTCTCACACTTTCCGTCTCTCACACTTTCTCTCACACTTTCCCTCTCTCACACTTTCTCTGACTCTCTTTCCCTCTCTCACACTTTCTCTCACACTCTTTCCCTCTCTCACACTTTCTCTCACACTCTTTCCCTCTTTCACACTTTCTCTGACTCTCTTTCCCTCTCTCACATTTTCTCTCACACTCTTTCCCTCTCTCACACGTTCTCTCACACTCTTTCCCTCTATCACACTTTCTCTCACTCTGTTTCCCTCTCTCACACTTTCCCTCACAATCTTTCCCTCTCCCGCTCCCTCAGTCACTCAGTTACTCTCTCCTGTACTTATGGCTAAGATTATGTGAGTATTTAATACACCATCCTTCTCACCCAATCTGCCTCCCTCAGCCACTCAACCTCGCCACTCTCTGCTTCCCTTTCTCACAGACAATCCACCTCTTTCTCCCGTTTTATCTTTATTTATCCACCCTCTTTCTCTCCCAATATCTCTCCTCACACCCTCTTTCTCTCTCACGCTGTCTTCTATCAGCACATCTCACAGACCAGTTCTCTCTTCCTCCACATCTCACCCCGCCTCTCTCCCAGTTGAAGTGTGTGTATCAGATGGAGGCCGGTGTCAGTTAGAGACGGGGTACTAGTTTTCACTGCTGACTATGTATTAATGCTGCTCTCTGAGGTGATGAGTTTGTCTCTGCTGCAGCCTCTGAGTTTTCTGAGGTTCCAATGATGCTAAATATTTTCTTAGTTTGAGGGGCTGAATCAGATATAGATATGGGATCACATAATTTGCACTTTAAATAGTTCCAGATTTTGGAGACATTGAAATGTTCTACTTATTCTCAAACAGAAACTACTGAAATAAAATAAAGGAATGGTCACAGTTACAGAGACAGCTACACCCCAGAGTGCAGTGGAACCACCCAGAGAAACACACTGACAATTGGAACTGAATCACTGAATGGTCACAGTTACAGAGGCAGCTACACCCCAGTGTGCAGTGGACCCACCCAGAGAAACACACTGACAATTGGAACTGAATCACTGAGTGGTCACAGTTACAGAGGCAGCTACACCCTAGAGTGCAGTGTAACCACCCAGAGAAACACACTGACAATTGGAACGGAATCACTGAATGGTCACCGTCACAGAGGCAACTACACCCCAGAGTGCAGTGGAACCACCCAGAGAAAAACACTGACAATTGGAACTGAATCACTGAATGGTCACCGTCACAGAGACAATTACACCCCAGAGTGCAGTGGAACCACCCAGAGAAACACACTGACAATTGGAACGGAATCACTGAATGGTCACCGTCACAGAGACAACTACACCCCAGAGTGCAGTGGAACCACACAGAGAAACACACTGACAATTGGAACTGAATCACTGAATGGTCACAGTTACAGAGGCAGCTACACCCCAGAGTGCAGTGGAACCACCCAGAGAAACACACTGACAATTGGAACTGAATCATTGAATGGTCACAGTTATAGAGACAGCTACATCCCAGAGTGCAGTGGACCCACCCAGAGAAACACACTGACAATTGGAACTGAATCACTGAATGGTCACAGTTACAGAGACAGCTACACCCCAGAGCGCAGTGGAACCACCCAGAGAAACACACTGACAATTGGAACTGAATCACTGAATGGTCACAGTTACAGAGGCAGCTACACCCCAGAGTGCAGTGGAACCACCCAGAGAAACACACTGACAATTGGAACTGAATCACTGAATGGTCACAGTTACAGAGACAGCTACACCCCAGAGCGCAGTGGAACCACCCAGAGAAAAACACTGACAATTGGAACTGAATCACTGAATGGTCACCGTCACAGAGACAACTACACCCCAGAGTGCAGTGGAACCACCCAGAGAAACACACTGAAAATTGGAACTGAATCACTGAATGGTCACAGTTACAGAGGCAGCTACATACCAGAGAGCAGTGGAACCACCCAGAGAAACACACTGACAATTGGAACTGAATCTCTGAATGGTCACAGTTAGAGAGACAGCTACAACCCAGAGTGCATTGGAACCACCCTGAGAAACACACTGACAATTGGAACTGAATCACTGAATGGTTACAGTGGAGTGAGGGATATCTCTGAAACAATGTGAGATGTAGAGATGGGACTGATGGTTTCTGAGTGGACAGCATACTTTCTGTTAATGTTAGTTGAACAATGTGATCAACACCGTCCGGTGTTTGCAAAGAGGTCACTCACTCAGAAAAATAATATTTGCTTTCACTGAACACAATATCGTAATCTGTTTGTTCACGTCTTGAAAAATAAGTTAAAACGATGTCACAACCTCAATTTTCCTTGTGTGGTTCCACAGGGTATTAATTAAAAGCTTGGAGAATATATAACCTCAGAGTTTTAGACAGAGAGATTGTCAATCGCAGGAAGGGACACATCACTTCACACTGAAAATGCATCGTCCAATTGATATGGTTGAGAAAGTATTCTACCCAATCCTGGCTATTGTTGGTGTTCCTGGTAAGTGACTGTCACCATTGAATTGGTGTAAATCTGTGTGTGAGCGGCTCTCTGATTTTAAACTGCGACTGAAAGTACCTGATCCTGATCTCGTGCTCACTGTGAAATAGACACCTGGTCAACGATATAATTGTCAAATGTATTCAAGCATGTCAATGGTTTGAATCCCTTTCATCAACTCACAATAAACCTCTGTTTGTAACTCACTGGATCTCTGACCGGGGAAGTTATTATATTGAGTGGAATTTTGTATAATGTTAGATTGGATGACAGCAAAGGCAATCTCTCTGAAGGGAGGTTTAGGAGGAGAAAGAATTAAATCACACTGAGTGTGGGTATCTGTCAGTGTAGAATTGTACTGACTGTGGGTCACTATCAGAGTGGAATATCTGACGGCGGTGAACAAGGGTTACTGGAAGTGTCTGTCAGTGTAGAATTGTACTGACTGTGGGTCACTATCAGAGTGGAATATCTGACGGCGGTGAACAAGGATTACTGGAAGTGTCTGTCAGTGTAGAATTGTACTGACTGTGGGTCACTATCAGAGTGGAATATCTGACAGCGGTGAACAAGGATTACTGGAAGTATCTGTCAGTGTGGAATTGTACTGAGTGTGGGTCTCTCACCAGAGTGGAATATCTGACAGCGGTGAACAAGGATTACTGGAAGTGTCTGTCAGTGTAGAATTGTACTGACTGTGGGTCCCACACCAGAGTGGAATATCTGACAGCAGTGAAGAAGGATTACTGGAAATGTCTGTCAGTGTAGAATTGTACTGACTGTGGGTCTCTCACCAGAGTGGAATATCTGATTCAATTATCTATCTATTACTGGGACTATCTGTCCGTGTGGAATTGTATTGTGTGTGGGTCAGTAACTGGACTGAAATTAGTTGGTTCTGTTTTGAAATGATGTATTTTATTGGTGAGGGGTCGCTCCATTCTGTGGAGTTCTCTCTGTGTGTTTTAACTTTGGAATAGGTTGAAAACAGGAAGAGTTTGGCTGTGTTTTGAAGATGTTTGATATTTATTGTATGAAGTGCAATGTCTCTATCTCTGTTTTCTATTGATCTACTCTAACATGAACAGATATCACCCACAGTCTAAGATTTCACAAAACCCACAGCAGTGCAGCATTCCAATAGGTTTTGTGATATTTTCTCATTCCTATTCATCCTGAAATGAACTCACAAGTTTGATCAATTTTTATGGGTGTTTTTAAACTGTCTTTCTGCTTCACACGATTTGTGAATCTATTCACCTGAAGCCAGAAACCCCTCCAGTCCATTCACACACTTGTTTTCCAAGGAGTGATTGGGGGACTTATTGTTCTGAACAAAATGCAGCAGCGGACACTGATCTGTCGGGACATTAATGTCCCATCGAAATACCCACTTTGCAAATTCATAATGAATGATGGCGTGTGCCTGTAATTAGTTGTATTCTGCCTCCGTATTCACTATCACTCTCAATTTGATTTTGTCTGTAAATTGTGTAATTATCATTCTGCTTCCCGATCCCATACTGTTGATGGGAATGGTGAAGGAGAGTGATCCCAGTGCTGATCCTTGTGGAACACCACTTCCCACCTTCCACCAATCAGCCTAAATCCCTTTAACTCCTCTCCCTGTTTTCTGTGTGTGTCGCCAGCATGTGTCCATCCTGCTGCTGTGTCCCCTAACTCCACTGGGTCTGAGATTACCCATCAGTCTGTTACGTCGGATCTTACTGACGGCCTTTAGAAAATCAAATTGTTTAACATCTATCATACTACTCAGATATATTATTTCTGGTAGTTATTGAAATAATTGGATGACATGTGTCAGGAAGAATGTTGACTTTGGAATATGTGCCGACTATTTAGTGTACTCTGTGTTACTGGATTTCTTTTAACTCAGACTTCTAATTCAATGCTTCCAACTGTTGACATTGTGACTGGAAGATGTGATTATATTCTGTTCTAAGTTCAAGAATAACAGAGACCGACTTCTGCTTCTCAATTCTTTGGTAATTATTCTGATGTTGATCAGTGAATAGATAATATTGTCTCTGCTGTTTCTGTCTATTTTATGAATATTTGTTGTGAAATCCATCCGCCTCCAGTAATCTCCCTCTACCTGGACCCACCCTCTGGCCTCCTATCAGCTCTTGATCTTTTCATTGAGGTCTGTCAGTGCGACATCGACCGTCTCAATTTCCCTGTGCCTCTCACCAACTCTATCCTGACTCACTCTAAACTTGCTCCAATCCGCTATCGAATACCCAACCCTGGCCTGGTGATCTAAGCTGCTCACAAGGGTGGTGTCATTATTGTCTGGTGTCCTGACCTCTTCCTCACAGAGGCTGACCGTCAGCTCTCAGGCATAGCCTGGTACCTCCCCCTGGATCAGCAGCACACCACCAAACATCATGATGTTGTTTCCAGGTCTTTCACTGACCTTGTTGACTCTGGATATCTTCTGTCCACAGTCTCAGAGATCAGAGTCCCACAATCCCACACATCCTGCATCAACCTCCCGCTTCTACCTCCTTCCCAAAATCCACAAACAGGAACGTCCCAGTGCACCCATTATTTCGGCCTGTTCCAGCCCCACCAAGATCATTTCTTCCGATCTTGATTCCATCCGCTTTACCCTGTTCTGCCCCTTCCCAAAGACAGTGGTGTCACAGTGACACACTGGTTTGCACTGCTGCCTCACAGCAGCAGGATCCCGAAATCAATTCCTACCTTGGGTGACTGTCTGTGTGCAGACTGCACTTTCTCTCCCTGTCTGTGTGGGTTTCCTCCGGGTCTCCGGTTGCCTCCCATAGCCCAAAGATGTGCAGGTTAGGTGGATTGGCCATGCTAAATTACTCGGTAGTGTCCAAAAAGATGTGTAGGTTAGATTAAGGGGTTAATGAGATAGGCGGGGGAGTGAGCTTGGTTGGGGTACTCTTTCAGAGGTTTGGTGCAGACTTAATGGGCCGAATGGCCTCCTTCTGCACTGTGGGGATTTTATGTTTCCTGATTCCTCTGGTGTCATAAACAAGGTCCATTTCCCTGGCCCTAACCGCCTAATCTTCACAATGGACGTCCAATCCCTCTGCACCTCCGTTCCCCAACACGAGGGTTGTGTACAGATCCTCATACCCTGCTTCCTGTAAAGACTGCATCTCATTCTCCCACTTTCTCCGCCTCCATCGCCTCTGTTCTGATGCTGGCGTCTTCGAAAATAGTCCCCCTGGCATGTCTGTCTTTTCCTTAACCGGGCCGTCCCCACCACCTTCCTTTGTTAACAGGGCTCTCAATCGTGTTCAATTCACTTCTCACACCTCTGTCCTCACACAGCCCCCTCCCTCCCGGAAACATGATAGGGTTCCTCTCCTCACTTTCCACACCATCAGCCTTCTCATTGAAAGGAAAATCCTCGATTTCTGCCAACTCCAGCATGATGTCACCACCAAACACATCTTCACCTCTCTCCAACCACCCCCCTCAATGTCTGCATTCCTCAGGTACCGCCCCCTCCCCCTTGTCCACTTCCCCCTCACACCCCACACCCCTTTCCCTTCCCCCAGCACCTTCCCCGGCAATCACAGACGGTGCAACAACTGTCCCTTTACCTCCTCCCGTGTCCCGGTTCTCAGCAGCAAACTCTCCTTTCTGGGGAAGCAGCGTTTCACTTCTGTGCCTTCAGTTTGTTCTCCTGTATTCGCTGCTGCCAATACCGTCTCCTCTACATTGGGGGGGGGGGGACTAAACGCAGACTGGGAGGCTGCTTTGAGGAACACCTTCACTCAGCCCACAGCATGGCCCCAGCCTTCCTGTTGTGGCCATGTTAAATCAGCACCTTGCTCTCAGGCCCACATGTCTGTCCTTGGCCTGCTGCCAGAATGCAGTGAAGCCCAACGCAAGCTGGAGGAGCAACATCTCATCGTCCAATTTGGATGTTAGGTCCCGCAGGATGTAACTTTAATTTAAACAACTTTATTCTGGGAACTTTCTCCTCCATCTTAACGCTCTTGTTTTGGAATGTTCCTACTTTTTTGTCGAATGCAATGAGTCCGAATCTGGAGAGAGTCTATTCCGGCCAAGTGAACCCTGGGGAATGTCCAATGCCGGAGCGGGAATACTCCAGAGAAAATATAGGCAGGGAGTGTTTTCAAACAGGGAGAGGATGGATTCCTGGGAACAGTGATGTTGGGATGTTCCAGACATGGCAATGGGGGATTCCTGGGAGCGGGTGCTGTACGAATGACTAAACCTGGGAGGGGTGACCCCTCGGGATGTTCTGGAGACTGGACAGACTCTATTCTGGACAGGCTGGGCTGCACGGTAGCACAGTGGTTGGCACAGTTGATTCACAGCTCCAGGGTCCCAGGTTCGATTCCCGGCTTGGGTGACTGTCTGTGCAGAGTCTGCACATCCTCCCCGTATCTGCGTGGGTTTCCTTCGGGTGCTCCGGTTTCCTCCCACAGTCCAAAGATGTGCGGGTTAGGTGGATTGGCCAAGATAAATTGTGTTTAGTTTCCAGACAATTTTGATGGGGTCACTGGGTTATGGGGATGGGGTGGGCTGAACTGGTTTTCTCTTTCCAAGGGCCGTTGCAGACTCGATGGGCCGAATGGCTTCCTTTTGCACTGTACATTCTATATTTCTATTCCTCCCATGGTTATGAAGTGGGAAGGTCCCGCGTTTGTTTTATTTTTCCCATTGATCGTGGAGTATTCAAATAAACCAGGAGTGGGGTCCAACCCCATCAGAAATCCAGTCCAGAGAACGGTCCAATCCGGGGTGTGGTCCAATAATTGAGCTGGGATGACAATCTCGGGTATGTTTGTATCCGGTTTGGGAAACCTGGCCGGCCTGAGTGAATCCTGTAAATCAGACTAAATGAGAAATGTAACCTCTCCCAAAGGTCTCTGAATTATAAACATTTTCCTACCACTGCCATCAAACTGACAGGGCTGCAATTCACACTTTCCCCCCCCCATTCCCCACCTTTAACACTGGAGTTACATTTCCTACTCCCCTCTCTGCAATGTTAATCTCTGTGCCCACTCCTCTCCCCACACCCCCACCCACCCACTGTCCATTATATTGATGCTGCAATTGTGTCCTGGTTCAGACAGGGAGATTCATTACCCAATAATTTCCCGCGTCTCTCCTTTCTCTCTCTGACAGTTAATATACTGGGAATTGTGATTCTGTGTCGGGGGAAGTGTGGCCTCTCTACCTGCACCACTCGCTACCTGGTGGCCATGGCAACGGCGGATCTGCTGTTTATTATCACTAACCCCATACTGAACAGGATCAATGTTTATTATTTCCCCCGGAGTTTCCTGGCCCTCACCCCTGTGTGTAGTGTTAACTTTGTCCTGCAGGCTGCAGCCAGGGACTGTTCTGTCTGGTTCACCCTCACTTTCTCCTTTGATCGATTTGTGGCCATTCGCTGCCAGAAACTGAAAAGTAAATATTGCACCGGGAAAACTGCGGCTGTGGTTCTGTCCACAAGCGGCCTCCTGCTCTGTGTGAAAAACACCCCCGTGTACTTTACATTGGAACCTGGGAGGATAATCGACAATGTCCAGAGGGGCTGCGTCACAAAGAGCAGCGTTCTCTCTGACCCGGGATGGGGTGGGTATCTCTGGTTTGATCAGGTTGTAACCCCATTGATGCCGTTCTTCTCAATCCTGTTGACCAACGCTCTGACAGTCAGACACATTTTACTCAGCAGTCGGGTCCGGAAGGCACTGAGGGCCCAGAGTCAGGGAGACAATCGCAGAGACCCAGAGATGGAGAGCAGAAGGAAGTCAATGATTTTACTCTTCAGCATCTCCGGAACGTTCATCCTCCTCTGGACCGCGTCTGTTATTAAATTTTTCTATATGGATGTGAGAGGATTATATTACCTCACCCGTCCTCAATATAATTTACAAATAGTCGGATATATGCTGCAGGATTTAAATTGCTGCACAAACACATTTATTTATGTGGTGACTCAGTCCAGGTTCAGGGAGCAGATCAAGGTCGCGGTGAAATATCCGGTCACATTAATTATTAAATTAATGAGAAAATAAAACTGACTGAAAACCTCTCAGCCAATCAGGAGCTCCAGCCGCTGACTGACAGTCTCTCAGCCAATCAGGAGCCCCAACCGCTGACTGACAGCCTCTCAGCCAATCAGGAGCTCCAGCCGCTGACTGACCCTCTCTCAGCCAATCAGGAGCTCCAGCCGCTGACTGGCAGTCTCTCAGCCAATCAGGAGCTCCAGTCTCTGACTGACAGCCACTCAGCCAATCAGGAGCACAAGCCGCTGACTGACAGTCTCTCAGCCAATCAGGAGCCCCAACCGCTGACTGACAGTCTCTCAGCCAATCAGGAGCTCCAGCCGCTGATTGACAGTCTCTCAGCCAATCAGGAGCTCCAGCCGCTGACTGACAGTCTATCAGCCAATCAGCAGCTCCAGCCGCTGACTGACAGTCTCTCAGCCAATCAGAAGCTCCAGCCGCTGACCGACAGCCTCTCAGCCAATCAGGAGCTCCAGCCGCTGACTGACAGTCTCTCAGCCAATCAGCAGCTCCAGCCGCTGACTGACAGTCTCTCAGCCAATCAGTAGCTCCAGTCGCTGACCGACAGTCTCTCAGCCAATCAGGAGCTCCAGCCGCTAACTGACAGCCTCTCAGCCAATCAGTAGCTCCAGCCGCTGACTGACAGTCTCTCAGCCAATCAGCAGCTCCAGCCGCTGACTGACAGTCTCTCAGCCAATCAGTAGCTCCAGTCGCTGACCGACAGTCTCTCAGCCAATCAGGAGCTCCAGCCGCTAACTGACAGCCTCTCAGCCAATCAGGAGCTCCAGCCGCTGACTGACAGTCTCTCAGCCAATCAGGAGCCCCAACCGCTGACTGACAGCCTCTCAGCCAATCAGGAGATCCAGCCCCTGACTGACAGTCTCTCAGCCAATCAGGAGCCCCAAACGCTGACTGACAGCCTCTCAGCCAATCAGGAGCTCCAGCCGCTGACTGACAGCCTCTCAGCAAATCAGGAGCTCCAACCGCTGACTCACAGACGCTCAGCCAATCAATAGCTCCTGGCGCTGACTGACAGCCTCTCATCCAATCAGTAGCTCCAGCCGCTGACTGACAGCCTCTCTGCCAATCAGGAGCCCCCACCGCTGACTAACAGACTCTCAGCCAATCAGGAGCTCCAGCCGCTACTAACAGCCTCTCAGCCAATCAGGAGCTCCAGCCGCTGACTGACACTCTCTCAGCAAATCAGGAGCTCCAGCCGCTGACTGGCAGTCTCTCAGCCAATCAGGAGCTCCAGCCGCTGACTGACAGCCACTCAGCCAATCAGGAGCACAAGGGCCTGACTGACAGTCTCTCAGCCAATCAGGAGCCCCAACCGCTGACTGACAGCCTCTCAGCCAATCAGGAGCTCCAGCCGCTGACTGACAGTCTCTCAGCCAATCAGGAGCTCCAGCCGCTAACTGACAGTCTCTCAGCCAATCAGGAGCTCCAGCCGCTGACTGACAGTCTCTCAGCCAATCAGGAGCTCCAGCAACTGACTGACAGTCTCTCAGCCAATCAGGAGCTCCAGCTGCTGACTGACAGTCTCTCAGCCAATCAGTAGCTCCTGGCGCTGACTGACAGCATATGAGCCAATCAGGAGCTGGGTCTGGTGCGTGGGGCGCACTGACAGTGCTGGCTGTGTGGGGGAGCACTGACAGTGCTGGCTGTGTATTGGGAGCACTGACAGTGCTGGCTGTGTGGCGGGAGCACTGACAGTGCTGGCTGTGTGGCGGGAGCACTGACAGTGCTGGCTGTGTGGTGGGAGCACTGACAGTGCTGGCTGTGTGGTGGGAGCACTGACAGTGCTGGCTGTATGGGGGGAGCACTGACAGTGCTGGCTGTGTGTGGGGAGCACTGACAGTGCTGGCTGTGTGGGGGGAGCACTGACAGTGCTGGCTGTGTGGGGGAGCACTGACAGTGCTGGCTGTGTGGGGGGAGCACTGGCAGTGCTGGCTGTGTGGGGGGAGCACTGACAGTGCTGGCTGTGTGGTGGGAGCACTGACAGTGCTGGCTGTGTATTGGGAGCACTGACAGTGCTGGCTGTGTGGCGGGAGCACTGACAGTGCTGGCTGTGTGGTGGGAGCACTGACAGTGCTGGCTGTGTGGTGGGAGCACTGACAGTGATGGCTGTATAGGGGGAGCACTGACAGTGCTGGCTGTGTGTGGGGAGCACTGACAGTGCTGGCTGTGTGGGGGGAGCACTGACAGTGCTGGCTGTGTGGGGGGAGCACTGACAGTGCTGGCTGTGTGGCGGGAGCACTGGCAGTGCTGGCTGTGTGGGGGGAGCACTGACAGTGCTGGCTGTGTGTGGGGAGCACTGACAGTGCTGGCTGTGTGGGGGGAGCACTGACAGTGCTGGCTGTGTGGGGGGAGCACTGACAGTGCTGGCTGTGTGGGGGGAGCACTGACAGTGCTGGCTGTGTGGGGGGAGCACTGACAGTGCTGGCTGTGTGGGGGAGCACTGGCAGTGCTGGCTGTGTGGGGGAGCACTGGCAGTGCTGGCTGTGTGGGGGAGCACTGGCAGTGCTGGCTGTGTGGGGGTGGGCACTGACAGTGCTGGCTGTGTGTGGGGAGCACTGACAGTACTGGCTGTGTATTGGGAGCACTGACAGTGCTGGCTGTGTGGTGGGAGCACTGACAGTGCTGGCTGTGTGGGGGGTGCACTGACAGTGCTGGCTGTGTGGGGGGAGCACTGACAGTGCTGGCTGTGTGGGGGAGCACTGGCAGTGCTGGCTGTGTGGGGGAGCACTGGCAGTGCTGGCTGTGTGGGGGGAGCACTGACAGTGCTGGCTGTGTGGGGGGAGATCTGACAGTGCTGGCTGCGTGGGGGAGCACTGACAGTGCTGACTGTGTGGGGGATCACTGACAGTGCTGGCTGTGTGGTGGGAGCACTGACAGTGCTGGCTGTGTGGGGGAGCACTGACAGTGCTGGTTGTGTGGGGGGAGCACTGACAGTGCTGGCTGTGTGGGGGAGCACTGACAGTGCAGACTGTGTGGGGGAGCACTGACAGTGCTGGCTATGTGGGAGGAGCACTGACAATGCTGGCTGTTTGGTGGGAGCACTGACAGTGCTGGCTGTGTGGTGGGAGCACTGACAGTGCTGGCTCTGTGCGGGAGCACTGACAGTGCTGGCTATGTGGGAGGAGCACTGACAGTGCTGGCTGTGTGGGGGAGCACTGACAGTGCTGGCTGTGTGGGGGAGCACTGACAGTGCTGGCTGTGTGGTGGGAGCACTGACAGTGCTGGCTGTGTGGGGGAGCACTGACAGTGCTGGTTGTGTGGGGGGAGCACTGACAGTGCTGGCTGTGTGGGGGAGCACTGACAGTGCTGGCTGTGTGGGGGAGCACTGACACTGCTGGCTCTGTGGTGGGAGCACTGACAGTGCTGGCTATGTGGGAGGAGCACTGACAGTGCTAGCTGTGTGGTGGGAGCACTGACAGTGCTGGCTGTGTGCGGGAGCACTGACAGTGCTGGCTATGTGGTGGGAGCACAGACAGTGCTGGCTGTGTGGGTGGGAGCACTGACAGTGCTGGCTGTGTGGGTGGGAGCACTGACAGTGCTGGCTGTGTGCGGGAGCACTGACAGTGCTGGCTATGTGGTGGGAGCACTGACAGTGCTGGCTGTGTGGTGGGAGCACTGACAGTGCTGGCTGTGTGCGGGAGCACTGACAGTGCTGGCTGTGTGGTGGGAGCACTGACAGTGCTGGCTATGTGGGAGGAGCACTGACAGTGCTGGCTGTGTGGTGGAAGCACTGACAGTGCTGGCTGTGTGGTGGGAGAACTGACAGTGCTGGCTGTGTGGGAGGAGCACTGACAGTGCTGGCTGTGTGGTGGAAGCACTGACAGTGCTAGCTGTGTGGGAGGAGCACTGACAGTGCTGGCTGTGTGGTGGGAGCACTTACAGTGCTGGCTGTGTGGGAGGAGCACTGACAGTGCTGGCTGTGTGGTGGAAGCACTGACAGTGCTAGCTGTGCGGGAAGAGCACTGACAGTGCTGGCTGTGTGGTGGGAGCACTGACAGTGCTGGCTGTGTGTGGGAGCACTGACAGTGCTGGCTGTGTGGGGGAGCACTGACAGTGCTGGCTGTGTGTTGGGAGCACTGACAGTGCTGGCTGTGTGGTGGGAGCACTGACAGTGCTGGCTGTGTGGTGGGAGCACTGACAGTGCTGGCTGTGTGGGGGGAGCATTGACAGTGCTGGCTGTGTGGGGAGCACTGACAGGGCTGGCTGTGTGGGGAGCACTGACAGTGCTGGCTGTGTGGGGGAGCACTGACAGTGCTAGCTGTGTGGGGAGCACTGACAGTGCTGGCTGCGTTGGGGAGCACTGCCAGTGCTGGCAGTGTGGTGGGAGCACTGCAAGTGCTGGCTGTGTGGGGAGCACTGACAGTGATGTCTGTGTGGGGGAGCACTGACAGTGCTGGCTTTTTCGGGGGAGCACTGACAGTGCTGGCTGTGTGGGGGGAGCACTGACAGTGCTGGCTGTGTGGTGGGAGCACAGACAGTGCTGGCTGTGTGGGGAGCACTGATAGTGCTGGCTGTGTGGGGGAGCACTGACAGTGCTGGCTGTGTGGGGGAGCACTGACAGTGCTGGCCTTGTGGTGGGAGCACTGACAGTGCTGGCTGTGTGGTGGGATCACTGACAGTGCTGGCTGTGTGGCGGGATCTCTGACAGTGCTGGCTGTTTGGGGGAGCACTGACAATGCTGGCTGTGTGGAGGGAGCACTGACAGTGCTGGCTGTGTGTTGGGATCACTGACAGTGCTGGCTGTGTGGTGGGAGCACTGACACTGCTGGCTGTGTGGGGGAGCACTGACAGTGCTGGCTGTGTGGGGGAGCATTGACAGTGCTGGCTGTGTGATTGGAGCACTGACAGTGCTGGCTCTGTGGGGGGAGCACTCACAGTGCTGGCTGTGCGGGGGAGCACAGACAGTGCTGGCTGTGTGGTGGGAGCACTGACTGTGCTGGCTGTGTGGTGGAGCACTGACAGTGCTGGCTGTGGGGAGCACTGACAGTGCTGGCTGTGTGGTGGGAGCACTGACAGTGCTGGCTGTGTGGAGGGAGCACTGACAGTGCTGGCTGTGTGGTGGAGCACTGACAGTGCTGGCTGTGTGGTGGGAGCACTGACAGTGCTGGCTGTGTGGGGTGAGCACTGACAGTGCTGGCTGTGTGGTGGGAGCACTGACAGTGCTGGCTGTGTGGCGGGAGCACTGGCAGTGCTGGTTGTGTGGGGGAGCACTGACAGTGCTGGCTGTGTGGAGGGAGCACTGACAGTGCTGGCTGTGTCGGGGGAGCACTGACAGTGCTGGCTGTGTCGAGGGAGCACTGACAGTGCTGGCTGTGGTGGAGCACTGACAGTGCTGGCTGTGTGATGGGAGCCCTGACAGTACTGGCTGTGTGGCGGGAGCACCGGCAGTGCTGGTTGATTGGGGGAGCACTGACAGTGCTGGCTGTGTGGTGGGAGCACTGACAGTGCTGGCTGTGTCGGGGGAGCACTGACAGTGCTGGCTGTGTGGTGGAACACTGACAGTGCTGGCTGCGGGGGAGCACTGACAGGGCTGGCTGTGTGGTGGGAGCACTGACACTGCAGGCTATGTGTGTGGGGGAGCACTCAGTGCTGGCTGTGTGGGGGGAGCACTGACCGTGCTGGCTGTGTGGGGGAGCACTGCCAGTGCTGGCTGTGTGGGGGAGCACTGACAGTGCTGGCTGTGTGGTGGGAGCACTGACAGAACTGTCTGTGTGGTGGGAGCACTGAGAGTGCTGGCTGTGTGGGTGGAACACTGACAGTGCTGGCTGTGTGGTGGGAGCACTGACAGTGCTGGCTGTGTGGTGGGAGCACTGACAGTGCTGGCTGTGTGGGGGCGAGCACTGTCAGTGCTGGCTGTGTGGGGGAGCACTGACCGTGCTGGCTGTTAGGGGGGAGCACTGACTGTGCTGGCTGTGTGGTGGGAGCACTGACAGTGCTGGATGTGTGGTGGGAGCACTGACAGTGCTGGCTGTGTGGGGAGCACTGACAGTGCTGGCTGTGTGGGGGAGCACTGACAGTGCTGGCTGTGTGGGGGAGCACTGACAGTGCTGGCCTTGTGGCGGGAGCACTGAGAGTGCTGGCTGTGTGGTGGGAGCACTGACAGTGCTGGCTGTGTGTTGGGATCACTGACAGTGCTGGCTGTGTGGTGGGAGCACTGACACTGCTGGCTGTGTGGGGGGACCACTGACAGTGCTGGCTGTGTGGGGGAGCATTGACAGTGCTGGCTGTGTGATTGGAGCACTGACAGTGCTGGCTGTGTGGGGGGGGAGCACTAACAGTGCTGGCTGTGTGGGGGAGCACAGACAGTGCTGGCTGTGTGGTGGGAGCACTGACACTGCTGGCTGTGTGGTGGAGCACTGACAGTGCTGGCTGTGGGGAGCACTGACAGTGCTGGCTGTGTGGTGGGAGCACTGACAGTGCTGGCTGTGTGGAGGGAGCACTGACAGTGCTGGCAGTGTGGTGGAGCACTAATAGTGCAGGCTGTGGGGGAGCACTGACAGTGCTGGCTGTGTGGTGGGAGCACTGACAGTGCTGGCTGTGTAGGGTGAGCACTGACAGTGCTGGCTGTGTGGTGGGAGCACTGACAGTGCTGTCTGTGTGGCGGGAGCACTGGCAGTGCTGGTTGTGTGGGGGAGCACTGACAGTGCTGGCTGTCTGGAGGGAGCACTGACAGTGCTGGCTGTGTCGGCGGAGCACTGACAGTGCTGGCTGTGTCGGGGGAGCACTGACAGTGCTGGCTGTGGTGGAGCACTGACAGTGCTGGCTGTGTGGTGGGAGCCCTGACAGTACTGGCTGTGTGGCGGGAGCACTGGCAGTGCTGGTTGATTGGGGAGCACTGACAGTGCTGGCTGTGTGGTGGGAGCACTGACAGTGCTGGCTGTGTCGGGGGGGCACTGACAGTGCTGGCTGTGTGGTGGGACACTGACAGTGCTGGCTGAGGGGGAGCCCTGACAGTACTGGCTGTGTGGCGGGAGCACTGGCAGTGCTGGTTGATTGGGGGAGCACTGACAGTGCTGGCTGTGTGGTGGGAGCACTGACAGTGCTGGCTGTGTCGGGGGAGCACTGACAGTGCTGGCTGTGTGGTGGAACACTGACAGTGCTGGCTGCGGGGGAGCACTGACAGGGCTGGCTGTGTGGTGGGAGCACTGACACTGCAGGCTATGTGTGTGGGGGAGCACTCAGTGCTGGCTGTGTGGGGGGAGCAATGACCGTGCTGGCTGTGTGGGGGAGCACTGCCAGTGCTGGCTGTGTGGGGGAGCACTGACAGTGCTGGCTGTGTGGTGGGAGCACTGACAGAACTGTCTGTGTGGTGGGAGCACTGAGAGTGCTGGCTGTGTGGGTGGAACACTGACAGTGCTGGCTGTGTGGTGGGAGCACTGACAGTGCTGGCTGTGTGGTGGGAGCACTGACAGTGCTGGCTGTGTGGGGGCGAGCACTGTCAGTGCTGGCTGTGTGGGGGAGCACTGACCGTGCTGGCTGTTAGGGGGGAGCACTGACTGTGCTGGCTGTGTGGTGGGAGCACTGACAGTGCTGGATGTGTGGTGGGAGCACTGACAGTGCTGGCTGTGTGGGGAGCACTGACAGTGCTGGCTGTGTGGGGGAGCACTGACAGTGCTGGCTGTGTGGGGGAGCACTGACAGTGCTGGCCTTGTGGCGGGAGCACTGAGAGTGCTGGCTGTGTGGTGGGAGCACTGACAGTGCTGGCTGTGTGTTGGGATCACTGACAGTGCTGGCTGTGTGGTGGGAGCACTGACACTGCTGGCTGTGTGGGGGGACCACTGACAGTGCTGGCTGTGTGGGGGAGCATTGACAGTGCTGGCTGTGTGATTGGAGCACTGACAGTGCTGGCTGTGTGGGGGGAGCACTAACAGTGCTGGCTGTGTGGGGGAGCACAGACAGTGCTGGCTGTGTGGTGGGAGCACTGACACTGCTGGCTGTGTGGTGGAGCACTGACAGTGCTGGCTGTGGGGAGCACTGACAGTGCTGGCTGTGTGGTGGGAGCACTGACAGTGCTGGCTGTGTGGAGGGAGCACTGACAGTGCTGGCAGTGTGGTGGAGCACTAATAGTGCAGGCTGTGGGGGAGCACTGACAGTGCTGGCTGTGTGGTGGGAGCACTGACAGTGCTGGCTGTGTAGGGTGAGCACTGACAGTGCTGGCTGTGTGGTGGGAGCACTGACAGTGCTGGCTGTGTGGCGGGAGCACTGGCAGTGCTGGTTGTGTGGGGGAGCACTGACAGTGCTGGCTGTCTGGAGGGAGCACTGACAGTGCTGGCTGTGTCGGCGGAGCACTGACAGTGCTGGCTGTGTCGGGGGAGCACTGACAGTGCTGGCTGTGGTGGAGCACTGACAGTGCTGGCTGTGTGGTGGGAGCCCTGACAGTACTGGCTGTGTGGCGGGAGCACTGGCAGTGCTGGTTGATTGGGGAGCACTGACAGTGCTGGCTGTGTGGTGGGAGCACTGACAGTGGTGGCTGTGTCGGGGGGGCACTGACAGTGCTGGCTGTGTGGTGGGACACTGACAGTGCTGGCTGAGGGGGAGCACTGACAGGGCTGGCTGTGTTGTGGGAGCACTGACACTGCTGGCTGTGTGTGGGGGAGCACTCTGTGCTGGCTGTGTGGGGGGAGCACTGACAGTGCTGGCTGTGTGGGGGAGCACTGCCAGTGCTGGCTGTGTGGGGGAGCAGTGACAGTGCTGGCTGTGTGGTGGGAGCACTGACAGTGCTGTCTGTGTGGTAGGAGCACTGAGAGTGCTGGCTGTGTGATTGGAGCACTGACAGTGCTGGCTGTGTGGTGGGAGCACTGACAGTGCTGGCTGTGTGGTGGTAGCATTGACAGTGCTGGCTGTGTGGGGGGGAGCACTGTCAGTGCTGGCTGTGTGGTGGGAGCACTGACAGTGCTGGCTGTTTGGGGGGAGCACTGACAGTGCTGGCTGTGTGGGGGAGCACTGACAGTGCTGGCTGTGTGGGGGGAGCACATACAGTGCTGGCTGTGTGGGGGAGCACTGCCAGTGCTGGCTGTGGGGGGGGAGCACTGACAGTGCTGGCTGTGTGGTGGGAGCACTGACAGTGCTGTCTGTGTGGTAGGAGCACTGAGAGTGCTGGCTGTGTGGGTGGAGCACTGACAGTGCTGGCTGTGTGGTGGGAGCACTGACAGTGCTGGCTGTGTGGTGGGAGCACTCACAGTGCTGGCTGTGTGGGGGGGAGCACTGTCAGTGCTGGCTGTGTGGGGAAGCACTGACAGTGCTGGCTGTGTGGGGGAGCACTGACAGTGCTGGCTGTTTGGGGGGAGCACTGACAGTGCTGGCTGTCTGGGGTAGCACTGACAGCGCTGGCTGTGTGGGGGGAGCACTGACAGTGCTGGCAGTGTGGGGGAGCACTGACAGTGTTGGCTGTTTGGGCGGAGCACGGACAGTGCTGGCTGTGTGGGGAGAGCACTGACAGTGCTGGCTGTGTGGTGGGAGCACTGACAGTGATGGCTGTGTGATTGGAGCACTGACAGTGCTGGCTGTGTGGTGGGAGCACTGACAGTGCTGGCTGTGTGTGGTTAGCACTGACAGTGCTGGCTGTGTGTGGGGGTGCACTGACAGTGCTGGCTGTGTGGTGGGAGCTCTGACAGTGCTGTCTGTGTGGTAGGAGCACTGAGAGTGCTGGCTGTGTGGGTGGAGCACTGACAGTGCTGGCTGTGTGGTGGGAGCAATGACAGTGCTGGCTGTGTGGTGGGAGCACTGACAGTGCTGGCTGTGTGGGGGGGAGCACTGTCAGTGCTGGCTGTGTGGGGGAGCACTGACAGTGCTGGCTGTTTGGGGTGAGCACTGACAGTGCTGGCTGTGTGGGGGAGCACTGACAGTGCTGGCTGTGTGGGGGGAGCACATACACTGCTGGCTGTGTGGGGGGGCACTGACAGTGCTGGCTGTGTGGGGGAGCACTGACAGCGCTGGCTGTGTGGGGGGAGCACATACAGTGCTGGCTGTGTGGGGGAGCACTGACAGTGCTGGCTGTGTGGGGGGAGCACTGACAGTGCCGGCTGTGTGGGGAGAGCACTGACAGTGCTGGCTGTGTGGTGGGAGCACTGACAGTGATGGCTGTGTGATTGGAGCACTGACAGTGCTGGCTGTGTGGTGGGAGCACTGACAGTGCTGGCTGTGTGGTGGGAGCTCTGACAGTGCTGGCTGTCTGGGAGGAGCACTGACAGTGCTGGATGTGTGGTGGGAGCACTGACAGTGGTGGCTGTGTGGGGGAGCACTGACAGTGCTGGCTGTGTGCGGCGAGCACGGACAGTGCTGGCTGTGTGGTGGGAGCACTGACAGTGCTGGCTGTGTGGGGGGAGCACGGAGAGTGCTGCTTGTGTGGGGGGATCACTGACAGTGCTGGCTGTTTGTGGGGAGCACTGACAGTGCTGGCTGTGTGGGGAGGGGGGGCACTGCCAGTGCTGGCTGTGTGGGGGAGCACTGACAGTGCTGGCTGTGTGGTGGGAGCACTGACAGTGTTGGCTGTGTGGGGGGAGCACTTACAGAGCTGGCTGTGTGAGGGAGCACTGACAGTGCTGGCTGTGTGGGGGTGCAATGACAGTGCTGGCTGTGTGGTGGGAGCACTGACAGGGCTGGCTGTGTGGTGGGAGCACTGACAATGCTGGCTGTGATGTGGGAGCACTGACAGTGCTGGCTGTGTGGTGGGAGCACTGCCAGTGCTGGCTGTGTTGTGGGAGCACTGACAGGGCTGGCTGTGTGGTGGGAGTACTGACAGTGCTGCCTGTGTAGGGGAGCACTGACACTGCTGGCTGTGTGGTGGGCGCACTGACAGTGCTGGCTGTGTGGGGGAGCACTGACAGTGCTGGCTGTGTGCGGCGAGCACGGACAGTGCTGGCTGTGTGGTGGGAGCACTGACAGTGCTGGCTGTGTGGGGGGAGCAAGGAGAGTGCTGGCTGTGTGGGGGGATCACTGACAGTGCTGGCTGTTTGTGGGGAGCACTGACAGTGCTGCCTGTGTGGGGGGAGCACTGCCAGTGCTGGCTGTGTGGGGGAGCACTGTCAGTGCTGGCTGTGTGGTTGGAGCACTGACAGTGCTGTCTGTGCGGTAGGAGCACTGAGAGTGCTGGCTGTGTGGGTGGAGCACTGACAGTGCTGGCTGTGTGGTGGGAGCACTGACAGTGCTGGCTGTGTGGTGGGAGCACTGACAGTGCTGGCTGTGTGGGGGGGGAGCACTGTCAGTGCTGGCTGTGTGGGGGAGCACTGACGGTGCTGGCAGTTTGGGGGGAGCACTGACAGTGCTGGCTGTGTGGGGTAGCACTGACAGTGCTGGCTGTGTGGGGGGAGCACATACAGTGCTGGCTGTGTGGGGGAGCACTGCCAGTGCTGGCTGTGGGGGGAGCACTGACAGTGCTGGCTGTGTGGTGGGAGCACTGACAGTGCTGTCTGTGTGGTAGGAGCACTGAGAGTGCTGGCTGTGTGGGTGGAGCACTGACAGTGCTGGCTGTGTGGTGGGAGCACTGACAGTGCTGGCTGTGTGGTGGGAGCACTCACAGTGCTGGCTGTGTGGGGGGGAGCACTGTCAGTGCTGGCTGTGTGGGGGAGCACTGACAGTGCTGGCTGTTTGGGGGAGCACTGACAGTGCTGGCTGTGTGGGGTAGCACTGACAGTGCTGGCTGTGTGGGGGGAGCACATACAGTGCTGGCTGTGTGGGGGAGCACTGACAGTGCTGGCTGTGTGGGGGAGCACTGACAGCGCTGGCTGTGTGGGGGGAGCACTGACAGTGCTGGCAGTGTGGGGGAGCACTGACAGTGTTGGCTGTTTGGGGGGAGCACTGACAGTGCTGGCTTTGTGGGGAGAGCACTGACAGTGCTGGCTGTGTTGTGGGAGCACTGACAGTGATGGCTGTGTGATTGGAGCACTGACAGTGCTGGCTGTGTATTGGGAGCACTGAGAGTGCTAGCTGTGTATTGGGAGCACCGACAGTGCTGGCTGTGTATTGGGAGCACTGACAGTGCTGGCTGTGTGGCGGGAGCACTGACAGTGCTGGCTGTGTGAAACTCCAAT